>NW_027506354.1:0-88717 GCF_021521415.1 Bidens hawaiensis | reverse complement strand
AAAAAACACTTTAAATTTAGAAAATTCAAAAAGATTGTGATTTCAGTTTGTACAGGAAAATTTCTGAAAAAGACAAAAAGAATGTGATTTTTTTTTTAAAAAAAGGAAAAATCCGAAAAGACAAAAAGATTGTGGTTTTAGTTTGTAAAGAGAAAACCAAAAAGATTTTTGCTTATGATCGCTGAAAATTATGTCATTTGATTCTATTTTGAAGGACATATACTTGTATATGTTTGGTCCTGATAATTTCTTGAAATCTTCGGTTTAGCCATTTATCTGACAAATGGAAATTATTTGGGGCGTTGGTTAAGCTTTCTACTTTATTTTTTTGGTGAGAATCTAGTCAGTTATTTAAGTTTGTGAAGCATGCTTACATGTTTTTGGTGTCGTTCTCTACTTGTAGATGAATAGGATAGCCATTAATTTATGAACTTAAGTTAACTGGGGCAACTTAAATAAATTTTGTTCTATGCTCCTCAAAATTTTTGAGTTTTTGAAGCAAAAAGAGAAAATGATAGCACATTGATTATTTGACCCCAAATCCAGAAAGAAATAAGCTTAAAAGACTGTGTGCTTAATCATTGGTGTATTGGTAGGTCTTAAACAAGTTGTTAGAGTAAAGTAAGTGATATAAACTTAAAGAAAAGCCAAATTGAAAGAGGTGTTAGTCACTAGCAAAAGTCTCGGTGAGGATGGCAGAAATGTAATAACCAGTCATACTCAAGCCTTATATTTGTTGATCACCCAAAAATAAAATAAAGCAAATAACAAGCGTTAGGATTCTGGTCACAGTGAGTCTTTATGCGGCTTAATCATCTGGGTATTCATAAGCATGAATATTTCACTCGCTTTCAAGAAGCAAACCCAAAGTCATTAAACTTGATCACCGCTGTACTTTGTACAATCTAAATTATTGACTTGATCAAAATCCGTTGTTAGTCATACAACTGTTCCTCCCTTGCGTGCGTCTTAATACCAATAAGAAACGGAACCCAGGGGATACAATGTATGTAAGCCGACAGATGGACTCGTTCATACTCACTCACAGTAAAAGAAACTTGATGCATTGCTCAAAAGTTCTTAATTAGTATCAAAATTTTTATCAACATTATAATGGTTTAAGTCAAGTTGGGGTGATTTGGCAAAAATCAAATTAAGCTTGAACCGAGATTAGGGGCTGATAGTTTCTGATATTCTGTGCGCTAATATAACCATAAATCATATCACAAAAATGCTCAAAGGTTTGTTATAAGATTTAAGTGGACAACAATATCAGTGACCGACTTAACGCCAGTCATAATATCGCTGAAAGATAAAACTGTGATGAAAGGGCATTTTGGTTAATATGATTCTCTGCTCAAACTCAACAAAAAATACAAAAATATGTTCTGTTTTTGAAAAATTAATGAAAACACAAAAAGATTGTCTATTTTTAATTGTTCGGATATTCTTTTGTAAATACATTCTTTATTTTTTTCAAAATACCAATAATATTTTCGTTTTTTTCTTTGTACATATTAATTTAAGTTATGTTTCGTAAAAAATGAAACGCTTTTTAAGGTATTTGGTTGTCTGGATAAAAAGATTCTCGATAACCTAATTTATTTATTTTATTTAATTATTTAATTCATTTAATTATTTAATTTAAAATTAAATAAAAGATTTTTTGAATTAGAATCTAATTCGTTAATTATGGATAACGAACTAGGTGATTTACTAGCGAACTAGATTCTAGTTCGCTAACCTAATTCGCTTCCGCTTTATGTAACGAATCATCCCATTCGTTATGTATATTTAACGAATCAAGCAACGAATCATGTCTTGATTCGCTATCCTAAGGTAACGAATCACATAGCGATTCGCTAAACTAAGGTAACGTATCACATAGTGATCCGTTAATTTAATTCAGACGAATTAGCTAATTTGCTAACTTTAATTTAAATGAATCGTTTGATTCGTGCAAGTTGCACCTCGGGAGGCGTGCAATTATATAAAAGGACAAGAAACCCAACAGTTTTCTACACTGTTCTTTGTCTTCCTTCACCTTAAAGTTACTCTGCCAAAATTTTCTCTGAATCTCGATCTTCTTATTTTGATATTTCAAAGATATATTCGAGTTTATAAGGTATAGACATTCATGGCGTATCATTTTCGTCAAAAATGGTTGTGATTTGACAGCCTAATTATTGATTATTAAGGGTTTAAAGGTTTCCGAGGTTTTGAAACTCATTTCAGTATAATTGATGTTGTAGATCTATATGTTTTTGATGTCATTTTGATTGGAATCAAATTCCGATACCCTTGGTGGGCTTCAATCATGATCTGATTGTTGTTTGCTGAGTTAATTATTGTTTCATGTTATCGGTGGTTACAGTGGGTTCGTCTAACCTTGATATTTCAAGATGTTGAGTCTCAATCTCATCAATCTTAGTGTATTAGAGTGATTCCGAGTACAATGAGCACATTTTTAAGATGATTCGACGATAGTTATGGCCTAATCGTTCCCGGGTTCATATTGTTGACTATCTATGTTTATCCTAATTTTGACCTTGACTTTGTGAAGTCAAAGAACAAGTCTAATTTGACCATTCATTAAGCTTAGCGAATTGGGACTATTTCGTGTCCAATTCGTTAAGATTTTACACGAACTTGATTAGCGAATAAAATATTACATGAATCAGAATTTGATTCGCTTAAAATATAACGAGCTAAAGTATAGTTCGCCAAAATACAAATAGTAATTCGCTAAGATCAGTTCGTTAGAAATTTACTTGATACCGAATCATCTAAATTAACGAATGACATTTATGATAATAAATTAAAGTTCAATATTCATTTAATTTAATTAAAAGTATTTAAATCATCTAAACGCGTAAATAACTTAACTACACATTTACTTTAACGATAGATAGACACCATTTATGAATATCTTGATATATTTCTCATCTTCTTATACTTGTTTTTACTTATATAGTAAACATGGTTGACCAAGAGCAACAACATCAACCTCCATAAGATCACCCTCCACACGATCAACAAGAGCAACAAGCTGAAGTAATTTTATTGCCGTTTGATAAAAAGCACAACATTTGTGCTTATGTTGATCAAGACGTACCTGATTTGGATATTTTTGGAGCAATGTTGACATTCTTACGCCATTCAAAGATACACTATGCTATTACTGTTAGACCTAAGGTGTATCCGAGTATTATCAGACAATTTTGGAACACGGCTGCCTATGTTGAAGATGATAAGATCATCACTGCTACAATCAATCGAACTCCAATTACGATTGATGTTGCTGTTATTCGTCTAGTACTTCAATTCGATGATACTGACGATTACCCAAGTGAGTTTGACAGGGATTTGGTCAGAGGCTTATTCACACGTTTACACTATAATGGAGACATTCAGAAGTCAATGTTGAACAAGAACGGAGTGTGTGCACCATACAAGTATCTGTTACACGTTTTACTTCACTGTATGAGTGGCCGACGGGGTGGTTTTAATGAATGTAGACTTAGTTTGCAGTCAGCGTTTGTGGCTTTGATTATGAACATGCCGTATAATTATTCTGAAATGGTGTTCAATCATTTGAAGGAACAGGTTCAGCAATCCCTTCAGACGAAGAAATTCTTGATGTATCCTCGTTTCCTTCAGCTAATTATCCAAGCCCTAATCCCGAACTTGGTGATTGATTAGACAATAGTGAATAATGTACTTCATCAGAAACATATGACAACAGATACCGTTCATCATATGTTAACTTATAGAAAGAAGAAACCACAGAAGAAACGGATGATTGGTCATATAATCAATCCGGATTATGTATGTCCTCTTAATGAGCGCTGGATCCATGACGATTCGGATTCCGAGAGTGAATGGGGAGAAGGTGGGAACGGTGATGGTGGAGATGATGATGGTGATAGTGATGGGAATGATGGTGATGGTGGAGCTGGTGAACGAGCTCTTAAAGAACAACAAGATGCAGTCGATGCTGCTCTAGCTGCTACCATGAAAGCTCAGCTGGAAAGAAAAAGAAATGGTAAAGCTGTAGCTACTGGTGAACCATCAAAGAAGCCCCGTGTGTCTGCTGGGGCTGGGGTAATCATTGGAACCCCACCACCACGTCATACAACGCCTCAAAGCTCGGCGGTGCCGCTAACTACTAGCACTCCGATGCTTACTTTGACGACGACGTTGGTGTCACACGAGAGGCTCGGTCTTATTCCTCAAATGGCGTTAACCGAGATACCGAGATGTCCTGCTGCATTGTGTACAGTATCTCCTACTACATCAATGAGACCTTCTCCTCCGCCAACAACTACTTCTCCTCCTCCTCCACCTCCGACTAGTGATGTCTCATTCATGAGAATCACTTGGCCTCAAGGACCTATACAACCGGTACACCCATCATTATACAACTTGCCATCTGGTCGTCAGACTGAGATGCTGTTAAATCTGCTGCATCTTTATGAAAATCAAATGGCAGCAGATCGACAGAACCAAGAACGACTCATGGAACATCACAAGCGATTGATGAGTTACGTTTCATTTTGTCAGAAGGAGACGAAATCGTTGCGTGCGATTGTTGAGTCTCAGGGGGTGAAGTTAAAAGAACAAGAAGAGTTAATTTTACAATTAACTTGTAAAGAAGATGCCCTAAAGAAACTCAAGAACGACGATGAAGATCCTGATGAATCCGGTGCAGGAGGTGCGCCTAAACAATCTCATGGTTCATCTGCTGGTGCTGGTACAAGTGGGGGTGAAGACTCAAGTCAACAGATTGTCGTTTAGCAAGATCCTACAGCTGCCAAGCCGATTGAAATGATTGAAGCTAATACGGTGATATTTGTAGATGGATCTGGTATGGTGAAGAGTGTGGTGAATAGAGACAAGATACAATTTGGTGAGTTTGTAGAAAGATCCTTGACACGGGAGTAGATTTCAATATTGCTTGGGCTGAATGACGATCAATTGAATGTGTTAGAGGCTAAGCCCGATGTTGAGGTTGTGAATGAAGAAGGGTTGGATGAGGATTCGTTGTTTATGAATACGGAATTTATTTATGAGAATGAGGACATTGAGATGGAGGATGTGACTGTTGATGAGTACCCGGACTTGTATCAACACACGAACGTTGATCAAGGTTGTGCAGCGAACAGTACCCTTACTCAAAGAAGTGACTGATGAGGACGTATAAAGATTGTTCAAACGTCATAAAGTGGGTAAAATTATCAGTGATTATCATTATGTAGATCAAGAAAGAAAAGATACTGCTGCTGCTTGGGTTAAGGCTAATCAGGTGACTACCTTCAAGACCGTTTCAAAGGTACACGGTGACATTGTTTCATGGTCTTATGATTCAGACCTTAAGGTATGTATAATCAAATGGGAGAAGGGTGTCCAGTATTATGAGTTTATAAGAGACGTTTTAACTCTACCGCGTTGGGATGTACGAACCCTCGCGAGATGTCCGTTCATAAATCGTGGGGGTCACCAGCATGCTGATATGTTTCATCGGCATTTTCTCTTTGAGGTCAATCACGGCTTCATGTTCTTTAAGCCTCAAGTCCCTAGACGAAAGCGTATTTATGAGATTGATCCAAGGACTGGCTGGAGGAAACTTGTTTTGAAGGTGAAGCCGGCCAAGACAATGAAGAAGGTCCCTGTGAAGACAATGCCACAAGACATGTATCTCTCTTTTGACCGATGGTACTATGACAACCGTACCAGTGAGGCCGTCATTGTTCTGGGAAGAGGTCTGAAGACTAAGCTTATCAAGATAATCGACCCGATGTGGTTGGTTAACTTATTAGAGACCGACAATGATGAGCTCTTCAGGAAGCAGATCTTGTTCGAGCGCCAAGAAGATTACGACCTGGCTATGCAATTCCAACGAGTCGTTCATGCGTGTCATGAACATGGAATTCATAGTTGCAGAGACTGGCAGTCAAAGCGCTTCAAATAAGTTAAAGACAAAGAGCTCAAGACGAGGGGGTGTTTGTTAGTGCACGGTTTTGCGTCTAGAGTCTTTGTATTTAAAGTTAACGTTTTGTTAATGTTTATTGTAATAAATAGTTTTATTTATTAACCAGTTCGCTAAGTTAAAGGCTAGTTCGCTAGGGGATGTTAGAGAACTAGCCAAGTAATGTATACCTTCATGGTTCGTTAGAAATGTTAACGAATCAGGGGGTGCTTCGTTATGGTTATTTATGTAACGAAGGGGAAGCTGGTTCGCTAGGGGATGTTAGCGAACCAGATTACCCTCTATATATAGTTAACTACTGTTCACTTTTAATAAAAAAGGTTTTCGGAGTGAATTAACGTATTTTGTGTATCCAGATCTCTCTCAAAGCTTCACACCTAATATTATACAATCAATCATACATACTGATAATAATTATAATAATAATAGATAATCACATATATATATATACACTGAATTAAGGTAATTAAGAGTTAGATCCGTATAATAGTATTAATAGTATAAACGTAGATCTGAGAATCAGATTGTGATAATTGTTATTGATACGAACTAGTGTGGGATCCAACAAAACCGTTGAGGGTACGAGCACTCAGAATGATTGTCCAAAGTATCCTAATCGAACAAGTTCGTGTTGCACAAGACGAAGCCTTAAAAGAAGATCAGTTAGAAAAGGAAGAACTACATGGAAATGAAAATAATTTAGAAGAAAATTGATGAAATATATTATTATAAAAACCGGGTCTGGATTCCAACACTCCATAAACTTCGTGAACTGATTCTTGATGAAGCACACAAATCCAAATATTCTATTCATCTAGATACTGATAAGATGTACAAGGATGTTAAAGATTTCTACTGGTAGCCTGGCACTAAAAAGGATATAGCATTGTATGTAAGTAAATGTGCAACGTGTGCAAGAGTTAAGGCTGAATATCAAAAATATTCGGGAATGTTATAACAACCCGATATTCAACAATGGAAATGGGAACAAATTACCATGGACTTTGTAACGCACCTTCCTAAAACCTCCCGAGGGCACAATGCCATTTGGGTAATTGTAGACCGATTAACCAAATCTGCACACTATATTCCTATCCGTAACTACTACACTACCAAGAAACTCGGCCAAATTTACATTGAAGAAATTGTATCCTGACACGGAATACCACTTTCAATTATTTCAGACCGAGACAGTCACTTTACTTCACATTTCTGGCATGCAGTCAAGAAGCTTTGGGTACCCGAATAGACCTGAGTACTGCTTACCACCCCAAACAGATGGTCAATCCGAATGAACAATACAAAACTTAAAAGATATACTTCGTGCTTATGTACTGGATTTCAAAGGGAACTGGGATCAACACCTGCCGCTCATTGAATTCTCTTACAATAACAATTACCACAGTAGTGTACAAGCAGCACCTTATACGGGCGAAAATGTAGATCGCTAATTTGTTGGACAGAAGTGGGTGACACTCAAATTTCAAGATACGACTTTATTCAAGAAACAACTGATAAGATTCATAAGATTAAAAAAAATCTGAAAGCTCCCTTAACTGACAAAAGAGCCATGCCGATATTCGTAGAAAACCGTTATCTTTTGAAATTGGCGACAAAGTGTTCCTAAAAGTGTCCCCTAGAAAGGTGTTATAAGGTTTGGAAAGACCGGTAAATTAGCCCCGAGATATATTGGACCTTTCGAGATTGTTGCTAAAATTGTCCCATAGCCTATCGACTATAACTACCCTTATAACAGAGCATTATTCACGCTGTGTTTGATGCGTCGAATCTGAAAAAGTGTCTCACTGATGAAACGACAATAGTACCACTGGAAGATGTTCAGGTAAATGAAAAGATAAACTTTTTAGAGGAACCGTTAAAAATTGTGGACGGGAAAACCAAGCAGTTACGACAAAATAAAATCTCATTCATAGTGTACAATGTCACATTTTAATAATAAGGTCATGTTTTAGGCCTAACAGCTATACCCTGACTAGTTATACAACCCGATTTAGTTTAAACACTGTACTAGAATTAACCGTACGATACCGGTTATAGGATTCAAGCTATAATTGAGGCACATTACTTACTGACACGTATTACTAGCTTGAACTACGATAAGGTGAGTTTCACGACCCCAATTTCTAAAATGTTTTACGAACTTTTGGGGTGGAAGGCATGTTTACATATACTTATATACTTGAAAATGTGTGATAATGTAAATTATCTAAGTACTAACACTTGAAAGTCTCCAAAAACACAAGTGTTTAACTTCGTGTCGGTGACGTGTGGTTAGTAGTATCGGTTTGACAAACCCAACTGACTAGGACGGAAGGGTATGCCGGAAACATATTAACCCAGTTGCAAATTGTCATTTAAACTTGTTACATTTGCTATGTGGTGATAGACATAGTACATACTTTGGGGCAAAGTGGCTGTTAAATGCCAACGGGAGTGCATGGGCAGGAGTGGCCATGCGTTTTAGCTCGTTTCGGTATCATTTGTGGCATAGTATAAAAACATCATACACATACATACATACATACATACATACATACATACATACATACATACATACATACATACATACTTATTGTGAACTTTACGAACTCTTATACTGATTTTGTTCGTACTCGTGAAACTTGAAACTCACCAACTAGACATAGTTTACCTGTTTTAACATGCATTTCAGGTATGCCGAAGTTTGAATGATTTGCTTATGTGCTCGGTGTTAGGAGTGAAGTGAATTTGTTGTGCATAGACGCTAGTATATATTAACGAATAAGCATCCACAAGAACTAGTTATATGATTTTCTTATAGTTTGTAAACTTAGTACATACCAATGTAATATGATATAAATTGGTTTGTTGAATTTCTTTATAAAAAATGTGGTTGCTACCAGAGTTATCTGTTACATTCCAGTATTATGCTTCCGCATTGACCTAGTCGGGTTGTGATTGTTATTTCTCTCCTGGTTTTGTTGGTACTGGTTTCGGTTTCCTTGTTGTTGGTTCTGATACTGATTCCCTTTAAAGTTTCTTGGCTGTTTGCACTCTCTAGAAAAGTGTCCAGGTTGTTGGTAGTTATAACAAATAGCCTTTGACTTCTCAAACTCAATTCTTTCATTAGGCCCTGATAGAAGAGATCTACCTGTCCTATTATACAACCTTTTGCTTCTAAGAGCCAGCATTGTAGCTTGCCATTTTAAGTCCATATCCTCAAGATCATCTGCATCAATCTGTTCTAAGTCATCATGAATAATGCTAGTGTGAACCATATTCTTTGCTACAAAAGCAATGTACGAATCTGTTAACATAGAAAATAATGTCTGAGTTTCACTTCCTTGACCAGCATTTCCATCAGCATAAAGTAAATGTCCACTTGCCATGGAGGCTAAATCATTATCATCTATTATTTGGACATTGAACCTTGACTTGTTTCCTTGGTTACTTGAACTACCACCAACAAATGCTTTTGGTTCATCATCACCACCATGTTCAGTAGGTTCTTCAATGATCGGTATTTGTTGTTGGTTTTTAATGGCTAAGTTACCCATAGGAGCAATGAGTGCATTTGTCACTTGGAAACATGGTCTTTCTTCCTTTATCATCTCATTCTTAATCATTTCAATTTCCACAGCTTGAAGAAAACAAATCACATCATCAAGTTTGAGTTGTTCAAAATATGGTTTCTGAATGATGAACTTGCTTGCAGTGTACCATTCTTTTGGCAATGATGACAACAACTTTGTGTTCATATTGGAATCAGTCATCACATAGTCTGTAGTTTTGAGTTCATTCACTATGGCCAGATACCTTTCAAGTATTGACTTCAGCCTTTCACCTTCTTTGTATTTGAATCTTTCAAGCTGTTGCTTGAGCCTGACCTTTTTGATTTTCTTCAAATCTGAATTGCCCTTAAACATTTCAAGAATTGAATCATACATGGCCTTGGCAGTGGTATGATGTGCAACCTTAGTCAGAATTTCTCAAGACAGACCCAATTTTATCATGGAAAGAGCTCGATCATCCACTTTCCTTATTCTATCACCAACAACTTGGTTTGCATTTTCTCCTGTTTCAGGTACATATGGTCCATTCTTGATGGAATTCCACATGTTTAGGTCATTGTAGCAAATCGCAGCCTCAAAGAGAACTTTCCACTTCACATAGTTTTCCTGTCCATAAAGCCTAGGAATCTTGTTAGTAGAGACTTCCAACTCTTCGAATCCAAACATTTTGTAAAATACTTTGACGTGAAGTATAATACCCAGATCTGATGAATCTGGACCGAAATAAGCAAGATTAAGAGTAAAAATAAGCAAGATCTAAGGAAAAGAAACTTTTAAACTGTAAAACAAGGCAGATCTGAGCAAAGAAGAACAGAGCTGCTGATGTCACTCTCCAATGGAATAGTGCTCAGCTGACGTCACCCTTCATCCTCAAATCAAACATATTCGATCAATAATCAACAACGTATTCTTAACCAAGGTAGTCCAATAGAGCTCTGATACCACTTGTCGGTCCCAATTGATATCTCAGTCCATCTATGTCGTAACCCACACAAATATTATTGACAAGAAGGTTAGAGTTGAACTTTGGTAGAAATATTCTAAAATACTCGGCTATATTAGCTTGGTTTAGTAAAGAGTTTTATAGTAGTAGAACTATGCTTGACCTGAAGAACACCTTTGCTAGACAAAGTGAACCCTGCTCGGATTATCACTTAGGAAGACTTCAAGAAGATAACTCTGCCCGGATGGGAAAATATCTTGCTAGGATTAAGTAAAAGCTTTCTCGGATGTCCAAGTGTACCCGATGTCTATACCTAGCCGTTATCAGGGAGGTTGAGAAGATTCTAATCTTCCTTATGTCCATTTTCTCATCCCAACATAATGCATGATCCTCTTGAATTTCTTGATTGTGTTAAATAACATGTTCTTGATCTTGATCTTGAACTTGTTTAGTTTAAGCATTTGAGGGATCCTTAATAAATCTATATTTAGTTCTTTTACCTGCAACCTTGGACCACAGTTTGTCCAAATCTATTTTCTTATCATAATTTTCAACATGGACACTTTTCTTGTAATGAGTTTCATCAAAGTCTTCAGGATAAATTTTGAAAGATTTGATTAACTTCTCTAGGTCAAATAGCCAATATGCTATATCCATAGAATTAAACTGATATTTCATTGAATATCACATCAAAGGACTCAATCACACTCAAATGATCTTTATCATAGACTTTATATGCTTTTGACTGTGCTTAATATTCAACAAAGAAACAATCCAAGGAGTTTGATTGAAAGTTGTTAAGATAGTCCTTGGTATTCAAAAGTGAGTACTTGCAACCAAAAGGTTTGAGAAACTTGATGTAGGGCTTTTGTTAGGACATGAAATGTCACATGTATGTCCCCAGTTCTATCAGGTTGGTTCAACATGAAACCAATGATCGTGAAACCAAGTTAACGTACTGAAAATGTCAAACGGAGCTGATTCGATCGAATCAGTCACTGATTCGATCGAACCAGATCTCATTCGATCGAATCAGATCTCATTCGATCGAATGAGTATCTCATTCGACCGAATGAGTCTTCGGTATATAAACGTTACTTGGGAAATTTCACATGCAGAGAACAGATTACACACTCACGAACCAGCAGCCTACAGAAACTCTCTCCACTGTTCTTCGTGTTCTTGGTCGTTTCCTCCAATCCTAGGCGTCAAACCCCTTTAGGAATCGTACCTACGTGCCCGTTGATCACCACCGAATCGCCGTGTTAGAGGATTCCGCACTCTAACACGTTGCCCCGTGAATCGTTGGGAAACCGAGTCCCGAATCGGTCCTACAAAGTGGTATATCACAGAACCAGCCAAGGGGTCAGGAGAAGACTGGTTGTTTGATTTTGACAAATTGTTCAAGTCATTCAATCTGTATGAGGTTGCTATTCAAATGATGTATGAGGCGCAAAATGCACCTCCTGATGAATCACAGCAATCTTCATCTCATCCTGGTCCATCATCGTCTTCCTCCACAGAGTCTAGCGAGCAAGTTCAAGAGTCATCCGAATCTGAATCTGAAGATGAATCACCAGCAGATGATGTACAATCGGCACCGACACAGGTTACTCCACAACCTTCATCGTCAAATCAAGAAGCGCCAAATGCAGATCAGCCTCTAACGTCTACTTCAGAGGCACCAACCGCTCCAGTTCCTGAGCCAAACTTAACTAACTTGGAACAAAATGTTGTCGTTTCTGACAATCCGGTGGTTAGGACTGAACGTGATCATCCACAAGACAACATTATAGGGGACATTCAACAGGGTGTCAAAACACGTCGACAACTGAATTTTGGCCTCTACACTGAAATGATGGAGTCAGGATCAGTTGCGCTAAATGCCCATTAATGCTTCTTAGCACAAGAAGAACCACGCAGCATCACCGATGCGCTGAAAGACGCTAACTGGGTCTCAGCCATGCAAGAAGAATTATTACAGTTCAAGAGACTTGGTGTGTGGAAGCTGGTGGATCTCCCCAAAGCACAGAAGAAAATTGGCACTAAGTGGGTACTCAAATGTAAACGCGACGATCGTGGAGTGATTGTTCGCAACAAAGCCCGCCTGGTGGTCCAAGGGTTTAGGCAAATCGAGGGCCTAGACTACAATGAGGTGTATGCTCCGGTTGCACGTTTGGAGGCAATCCGGATGTTCTTGGCGTATGCGTCTTTCAAGAGATTCAAAGTATATCAGATGGACGTCAAGAGTGCCTTTTTGTACGGTCACATCGAAGAGACCGTATATGTGGCACAACCTCCAGGTTTTGAAGACTCAAATCACAAGGACAAAGCCTACCTGCTCAACAAGGCTTTGTACGGTCTTCACCAAGCCCCGAGAGCTTGGTACAAGGAACTATCCAAACACCTTCTGAACAACGGGTTTAGAAGAGGAACGATCGACTGCACGTTATTTACAAAGGAGAAAGAAGGAGATCTCATTATGGTACAAGTGTACGTGGATGACATCATTTTCGGGTCCACGAATAAAACACTATGCAAGGAGTTTGAACAAGTGATGCAAGAAAAATTTGAAATGAGCTCCATGGGTGAGATGAAGTTCTTCTTAGGACTTCAGGTTGATCAAACAGACTCCGGTGTCTTCATTCATCAGACAAAATACGTCAATGACATCTTGAAACGGTTCGAGATGTTGAGTTCCTCTTCACAAGGAACTCCGTTAGAGGTTAATCACGGGATTAATCCTGACGAGAAGGGTGAATTGATCAATCCAACTCACTATAGAGGGATCATCGGATCTCTAATGTACCTGACTGCTTCTCGGCCGGACATAATGTTTGCTACGTGTCTCTGTGCACGTTACCAGTCAAAGCCGAAGGTCTCCCATCTTATTGCAGTCAAAAGAATTTTGCGTTATCTGAAGGGTACTACAGATTGGGGTCTTTGGTATCCTCATGATGATAACTTTGATCTACATGCGTATAGTGATTCGGACTATGGTGGTTGTAAACTCGATTACAAATCAACAACAGCAGGATGTCAGTTCTTTGGAAGTCGTTTAGTAACGTGGCAATGCAAAAAGCAGACGTCAGTCTCCACTTCAACAGCTGAGGCGGAATATATTGCGGCTGCCAGTTGCTGTTCTCAAGTTATTTGGATTCAGCAACAGATGCGTGACTACGGTATTGAATGTTCTACTACTCCCATATATATTGATAATTCTGCTGCAATTTCAATTACCAAAAATCCTGTCCATTTTAGCAAAACGAAGCACATCGAAATTCGATATCACTTCCTTCGTGACTGTTACGAAAAGAAGTTAATCGATGTGGTAAAAATCCCCACTCAGGAACAACGCGCTGATCTCTTCACTAAATCATTTGACAAACCACGGTTTTTATATTTGCTAGAGATCAACGGCGTTAAACGTCAATCAGATGATGTTCCTGAAGATATCATTTAAATTGTTTTTCATTTGTTCTTTTCTTAAAAAAATTTGAAAAATCCAAAAAGATTTTGTTTTTATAATTTTTAGGGGGAGAAAGGTTTCAAGAAAAACCAAAAACAATATAAAATACAAAAACCCAAAAACATCAAAAATTTTAAAATTTTGAGAAGTTGATCTTGTTACAAGAAAGATGATAGTACACAGACGCTATCATACTGAGACATCAAAAAGATTTTTATTTCTGTATAGCTTATTCTCATTTTCCTTATATTAAAAAAAACGTCACTATCGCTTAGAATTATGTCGGTTGCTTCAGTTTGAAGGACATATCTTCGGATATGTTTGGCCCTTACTTCTACTAGTAGATTATGAGGATAACCATTAACCAGATGACTGAAAGTGACCGGGGCGGTTTATGATGTGTTTTTATTCTTTCGCTGAAAAATAGTCGTTCATACTTAGTTAGAAGGACACATACTAGTATGTGGTCGGTCCAGCTGATCCATTGGATCGTCAGGATAGCCGTTTACCTGAAGACTTTGACTTGATCGGGGCGAAATAATTTAAATTTTTTATCCAAAAACATTCATATATTCAGAAAATGAGAAATTGTATCCAACCTTTGGGAAGTGATGGCACACTGACAGTAGCATAATGTTAAAAAGATATAAAGTGAAAAATTGGTCATGCATAGTACTAATGTGATATATTGGTAGGCTTATCTTACTGAATTGAGTCTGGATTTGACCTATCTAAATCATTTAGATTGTCAGCTATGGGTGTACATCTAAGATAAATTGACGAGACGTCACTGTCTAAAGATCAATATCAATTGAGGATATGTCTTATCACACGTATACGAATTACCATCGGCCCAAATTGGTTCCCCCAAAAGCTAATTTCTTAAAAAAATTGTTAGATCTTCGTGTTGCAGGTCTGCTTTCATCGAAAGTCCCTTCTAAATCAAATGCTTTAAACGTTGATTAAGGAGGAGTATTAAATATTTTATACTTCACCGGCCTTGGAATGATCTCCCTCTGTGATACGTAAGTATCGACCTGGACAGCGCTCTTCCATGCTGTGATATCTAAAGTTATTAACTCCCTCTGTGATACGTAAGTATCGACCTGGACAGCGCTGATAACTTGGATATATGTATTAAATATCTTATGCTCCACCGGTTTTGGAATGATGTCCCTCTGTGATACGTATGTATCGACCTGGACAGCGCTCTTCCATACTGGTATATCTAAAGTTATTATCTCCCTCTGTGATACGTAAGTATCGACCTGGACAGCGCTGATAACTTGGATATCTCCTGAAAAAATTATAAAATAAATGATTTTGGGACAAGTAGATGAATACCGAACACGTATGTGAAAACATGATAAAATCATCAAGTTGCTAATTAAATTCGCAAGAATGAGAAAAGCAACAATATTTGATGAAAAGCAAACAAAGGGGATCCTATAAGCTTATGGTCGTTCGTCAAAATAAGATGCGCCGATTTGACTGTTCAATATGTTGTGAGGTCCTACATGAGTCAATCAAAATATGGTGGGATACATAGCTGTGATCACAAGCAATTTCAAATGGTCATTGACAGACGAGAGGATGTTTGTTTAAGTTTAAATGGACAAATATACCCATAATCGCATTGGTAATATGTATCGACCAAAAAGAAATTATATTGAACTTACTGAGTGCTACAATGTCAGTACTGATCCCATGTTCGGATCTCTCTCACAAAAAGAATGTTCATTATGCCTAGTTTAATATTATATACTCTTTTATTAAGAAAAATCAAAAACATGTGAAAAATCTCGAAAAGTCTCAGTAGATAGTCAAATAAGTCTGTATGATTTCTTATTATAGATCCTTCTCAACCAAAAATATTGTATTTTAAGTTTTATACAGTTGCTTATTTCAGTTTGAATATTATAAAAAAAAAAAAAAAAATTCAAAAAGATTTTTATTCTGAATTATTTTTATTTTTATTCTGCTTTAATGTTGATGAGAAATCATCCAGTGACAGGTAGTCTGATCCCTGTCCCTCCCTGTAAATACTTAAAAAAAAAAATATATTTTTCATTTTATTTAGTTCTGTTTGTTTGAAAATCGATGAGAAATCATCGTGACAGGTAGTCTGATCCCTGTCTATTCCTACTAAATGTTTATCCAGTGTGTAGGAATGAAAGAAAACTTCATGCAGGCTGCTAAATGTTTATCTGCGCAACCGACTGTGCATGAAAGAAAGAAGAAGTGACAATGGAAACCCAAAGATGGTTGTGCCTGATATTTTTCCGTGTGATTACTAATGTCTTATGATCTATATGTTCTGTAGGAACTAAGCTCTCATTATCGGAAAATGTCTAAGAAAACTAACCAAGTATCAAAAGTTTATGTTTTCTTGCAGGTTCAAAGGCACCACGATCGATGGCAGGGAATAAAAAGTTTAGAAGTTTATTTTTCCAAAGTTTGTCCCTCATTCGATCGAATATGTTGCTATTCGATCGAGTAAAACGATCGAATGAGCCGATTCGATCGAGTCAGCTGTTGTGAGAATGAGAAGTGTTGCGAGAGACCTATTCGATCGAATAGACTCTCATTCGATCGATTGGTCCAATCGAACAAGTCCATTCGATCGAATGAGTCCAGAAACAGTATAAATACTCAGACTCATTCGATCGGTCAGTATTATTCGAAAAAATTTACGGAAATTTACTCTCAAAATTGTTTACGCAAAACCCTCGTTTTGATCCATTCATCTTATTCGATTTTTCACGTACATCAATAAAATGTAAGTTTTTTTGGATTTTAACCGTGTTTTGATCATGTTTTTGGTCGTTTTAGTTCTCGGAAACGGACTTTAGAACGAAACTGATATTGAACTGTTTTTAATCGTTTAAGTCTTGTAGTTTGATGTTGATACATGTTTATAAACTTCAACTGGTGCTATCTGTGTGTTGCGTATCTTTAAACGATCGAAAATGTCGATCGGGTTTCTGCAGTTTCTGGGCTGAGTTTGAAGGAGTCGAATGAGTCTACTCGATCGAACGAGTCTCTTGTTCGATCGAATGAGACTTATTCGATCAGTAGTTCGATCGAATTAGAGGTCAAAGATGATATCTATCTCATTCGACTGTCTGTGATCGAACTAGATCTCACTCGATCGAATGAGTAGCTCACTCGATCGAATGAGTAGCTCATTCGATTGAACAAGTCCAGAATGTTTGAAAATGTTAATCGCATTCAGTCTTTTCGATATCTGTTCGTTCTAACACGTTTATGTTTGCAGATAAAATGGCTGAAGTTGCAGAAGTTTTCGTTCCCTTCAAAACATCAATCAAGCACAACATTGTAGCCTTTCTCGACGAAAAGGCAAGCCATGGGAAAGACTTTGCAACAATGATCAAATTCCTGAAACGGTCCAGGATTCACGGACCTATCTCAAGGGTAGTAGAACCCATTATGTCAATTCAACAGGAATTCTGGAGGAACGCCTCGCACGACAAAACTGTTGTGCCGTCGGTAATTCGCTCAAATGTTAGAGGGCACGGAATTGTTGTATCTGCCCAAATCCTCAGGGAAGTCTGTGGGTTTGCTGATGCTGATTCAGATCCTACTGGGTTACATCCTGCTGGAACCAGAGGATGTTTTGCAAGAATGAAGTACGATGGTGACCTGAATTCCGGTCTACTCCATAAAGCCAATCTGTGTCCAGAGTTCAAATATCTGGCACACGTGGTGATGCACTGCTTAGGGCCTCAAAGAACAAGTTTTGACAAATTGAGGGAAAGCATGCAGTTCACAATGGCTGCATTAGTGATGAACCGCCCCTACAACTTCTCGCAGATGACCTTCAGTCATATGGTGGAAAATCTGACAATAAAACAAGGGGCGGGTGAGAAGTTTCTACAGTACCCGAGATTTGTGCAAATGATCGTCGATAGTCAAGCTCCGGGTCTACTGAAAGAAAATGAGGGTGATGTGGTGAAACTGGACCACATGAAGAACGAAACCCTCAACCGTTTAAAATCTTACAAGGACCGCCCCACAAGACCACCACACAAAAGGTGCTTTGGGCACGTGACAAATCCGTCTTACAAGGCTCCTCCGAAGAGGAAGTGGAGGAATGCCGCCAGTGATTCAGACGTCGAGAACTTACCTTATCAGAAAACCAGCGACGAATCTGACACTGAGGAGGAAGCGGTACCGGCAGACACCAGAACAGATGCCGAAAAATAGGCTGATTCATTCTTTAACGTTGAGGTTCTGGATGCTGGTGATGAAGCAAGTGCATCAGATGTGCACTTTGCTGGTGAGGTTAGGGCCGAGGATGTTGCGGGCGAAGAAAGGCCTGCGAAGAGACAAAAGAAGAAGGTTACAAGGAAGTATCGGAGTTTATTTTTTGATCCCCCACGTTGTAACACCCCGTAACCGCAGCGGAAACGTACACGGGATGCAACAGACACATCTGATATCAACAGCATTGCTTATAAAGAAAATACCACTACATTAATTTATAACATATTACATTGTTGCGAGTTTCATTACTGTCTAGGTGTTACACACATATTTTACCGATAAGACATTAATAAATTCATTACAAAACATAGAGCAGCAAGCTTCCAACAGGTAGCACAGATAGTTAAGCACACATCAATCAATCCAACTTGGGCATACCTAGAAAACATGTAAAGAAAACGGGTCAACTACGAATAGTTGGTGAGTTTCACTAATTTAAATAAACACTGACAAATCATTTTAATAATCATTTATTAACAATATAATCATGCTGGGAACTATGTTACCCCAGAACATTTCCATTAACTTCCTGGGAACTATGTTACCCCAGAACAATAATACCCCTGGGAACTATGTTACCCCAGAACAATAAATACCCCTGGGAACTATGTTACTCCAGAACAATAATAACCCCTGGGAACTATGTTACCCCAGAACAATAATAACCCCTGGGAACTATGTTACCCCAGAACAATAATAACCCTTGGGAACTATGTTACCCCAGAACAATAATAACCCCTGGGAACTATGTTACCCCAGAACAATAATAACCCCTGGGAACTATGTTACCCCAGAACAATAGTAACCCCTGGGAACTATGTTACCCCAGGACAATAACACATGATAAACATTTTATATATTCTGTGCATCCGACCATATATATATAAATGTACAAGTATTTCCATACGATCGGTATGTACTTAAATACTTTAAATAAGACATGTTTTCCGCCCCGGGAAAATATAATTAAAACAATTCATTAAAAGGGGCTCGTGAAAACTCACCTTTTTGTGAGTCGGTGAGTAATATAAGGAACAGCTACGTGCCTGGATCTGTAATATAATATCTAGTCGTTACTATATAATTCCCATAACTTAAATACGTATCAATCGGTACATCTGGGAACATAGTTAACCCAGTACTGTACTCGATTCGGGGACAATGTTAACCCCGTGACACTTCTAAGGACTCAGATTGTGACATTGCTTAGAGTTTGACAGTCAATTTAGTTAAGGTGATGAAATTATAGCTCGGTTTGACACCCCGTTTGGCCGTGGGGCCCGTTCCCGGTATTTCGGTGCCGGAAACGGTAAAATCGGGTAAAATTACCCAAATCATCCGAATTATTTTCGGATGATTTATTTTTACTTAATTTACTTATATTTATGAAATAGTCCATTTTTAGAGTTTTCATGTACCAGTCAGCTCGCTTATGCGAACTTTGCCGGTTTACACGTTTTAAGCTTTAAAAACTTGTTTTTTTTATGTTCTTTTTAGCACAAATAATTACCCGATTAGTCTCGGGTCTTGTAATTTTGCACAAAACTTAATTTGACAGTAAGGAATTTTGTAAAATTTTCCCAGATTTATTTTCCTATATTTACATTTATTTATCTATTTTTAAATCTTATTAAAATACTAAATATATCAAAAATACCAAAACACTTTAGAAAACTCCCAAATTTTTCTGGGATGATCTCTATCATCCTCATAACTTTCTGGAATTTTCCCAGATTTATTTTCCTATATTTACATTTATTTATCTATTTTTAGATCTTATTAAAACACTAAATATATCAAAAATACCAAAACACTTTAGAAAAATCCCAAATTTTTCTGAGATGATCTCTATCATCCTCATAACTTTCTGGAATTTTCCCAGATTTATTTTCCTATATTTACATTTATTTATCTATTTTTAGATCTTATTAAAACACTAAATATATCAAAAATACCAAAACACTTTAGAAAAATCCCAAATTTTTCTGGGATGATCTCTATCATCCTCATAACTTTCTGGAATTTTTCCAGAATTTAAAACTTATTTTTCAAGCCATTTTCACCCAAAACCGAGCTAGAAAGCCCTAGAACTCGTTTCACCGAAAAGCCTACTTAGACTTTTCCAACTGAGCTCAAATTTTGTGGGTGACTTTTATATGTTATAAAAAGCTTATCTTAAATTTTCCGGAATTTTTCATCATGTTTTGCTATTTTTCACTATTTTTGGCCAAAACCGAGCATTAAATTCACCAAATATTCATCTTTTATCCAAAAATTACCAAAAATTTACAGATCTCATATTTTCATGTGTAGATCATCTCTGTGAAATTTCGTGACCCGACTCTAAGCACACGTAAATCTGTCCACTTTTCATAAACACACGAAAACCGAACTATTTTGTGTTTTCTAGCTTTAGATCGCAAGGATCTCGGTTTCTAGCCTTTGCTAGCCGCTAGATACAACACTTACAAGCACATCAACACCACACCAAGCAAGTTATACCACAATCAAGCCATTTCTTTCCTAGTGTCGGTTAAAACATCAAAACAACGATTTTGACCGTAAAAATCCGTTCTCGACTCTTTTTACTCATTTCTTGGACCAAGATCCCTTGTATAACTTGTATACATCTCTTGGTCATGCAAGAGTCGGTTTCATCTCGGATTCTCACCCGTCTATCACATGGAAACTTCATTTGACAAGATTTCAACCGTAAAAATTCATTCTAAACACTTTTAACTAATTACTTGGATCAAGATCCTTTGTATAACTTGTATACATCCCTTGATCATACGAGAACCGGTTCCATCTCGGGTTTTCACCCATATTTCACTTGGAACCCTTTTGTTCTTGCAAAAACAACTCAAAACTAAGTAATTAACACCAAAGATTATGTAATGTAACATGCTTATACCTTCAAAATCTTGGTTAAACTATGATGATCTTGGAAGAAAGCTTGAAAGTGTTAGAGATTTGAGAGAGTTTGAGAGAGTTTTTGTGAGAGAATTGTTGTAAAAAAAAAAAATGAAATGTATAATGTGTGGGAAAGGGGTGGCCGGCCTAAGTGGTGGTGTGGGGGGGGGGCCCACATCTCAAATATTGTCCACACATTTGGATTACACAATCCGGATAATGTTGTGGATAATCTGGTTCAGTTCGTTTCTCGTTTAAACTCGTAATTCGGCTTGAAACGAAATTAAAATGGTCGTTTTTCGGGTCAAAATGAAATTTACATAAAACTGATTTAAAAACTTTAAAAAACTTAGCCCATGACATTAAAACATCATATTATTAATAATTACGCATCTTTTTCGGCTTGATTGATCGTCTCTTGCTTGGTTTGGTGTTAAAGGTTTCGTTTATCGTACCGACGTACAAATAAATCGAAATCCTTTTTCTGTGCTATAATTCACTTATCCCGAAGCATTAATACCTCGTAAATATCACTAAACATTATATACTTCAACTATAATGTAATTCCCGATTTGTTCGGGTTTCAATAATCGTTCATTGGTTAATTGTAATTCCAATATGATTCACTATATAATTGAGTATGATTCATACTGTGAACCATATATATTCGTATAAACGTGCTATAACTCATATAATCAATATTAAATAACACGTAAATAGTATATTCCGGCTAGGGTATACCTGAATTTGCCGGAATCGTTACACACGTCCTCAAATGTTACAATCAGTTGGGACTTCGTCTGCTGCTCCTCCCGTTCAACAAGCACCGCCACCAACACAGCAACCAGCACCACAATCAGCACCACAACCGACTACTCAACCTCAACCTGAAATGTCTATACCTCCTTAGGTTGCAACAGAAATAGCTGATCTTCACAAGGCTATGATGAAGATGTTCATGTTCAAGACTGAGCAAGAAGAGCTGAATAGACGGCAAGAAGAGCAGAATAGACGGCAAGAAGAGCAAAATAGACTGAGAGATGAGCAGATTGCCCAACTTCGAGCCGAAAACGACATGCTCAGAATTGAAAACAGTCAGCTGAATGCGACTGTCGCTGATCAGGGCTCTTCTATCAAGGAACTAAGAGAGTCAAATCTAAGCCTTGAGGCGAAAGTAACCGAATTGAAAGGAGATGTTCTACGTTTGGAAGGTCCATCAAATGTTGATGTGGACACAGACGAACTTGACTCTTCAGATGATGGAGGTGAAGGTGATGATGATCCGTTTAATGTCCAACCGCTGCAATCAAAAACTGCAGCAGAATTTTTCACGTTTCTACTGGACAATCCAAATGAGCAGCGAAACTTCGCAAGTGGAGACTTGGAAGAAGGTGAAATTTCTCATAATTTCACAGAAGAAGAATTGGAACAAATGTTTGAATTATCCAACATAGAAACAGGCAAGTATCTGGCTTTGCCTCCAACAGAACAAATGTCTTCTTCTGCTACTACACCTGATTCATCATCATCAACGGCCACTGATCCCTCACACGTTGATCCCTCTCAATTTGATGAAGTTGAAATGGAAGACTTGTCAAAGGAAGAGTATCCTGAATACTATACGTCTCAAAATGACGATCTTCCTAACTCTGCAAGTTTCTTCCAAAATGTAACAGAGGAGGAAATACAGAAGAAGGCTGAAGAAAGGTCAAACAATATGGAACAGCCTTCTGAAGCGGATCAAGCCGATTTTTTAGAGAAAACCGAGGAATGCAAGAAAGCATTCAATGCTATTCTTGAGAAGATAAGATCCAGACGACAAGCGAAGCCGACCATTCCTCATACAACGTCATATAAAATGAAGGGTCGCAGAACGTCAGGAGAAATTATCGCTTGGGCATGTCTGAAGGATCTTAACTGCGTAGCTGTCAAGAGAGAAAGGGGGGTTGAATACTTTCAACGTATTACTGATTTGAAGAGCCTTCCTACTTATGATCTGAACCGTCTGAATTATCTTGATCTGCTATACGCTAACTCATCTCCATTTGCCACGTATTATCAGAGTGTATTGCGAAAAGAGTACAACACAAAATGGAAGATGATCACACCACAAAGGCCGAAGAGATATATAAGCAAAAAGGAGATCGATCCGATCACCAACAGGCCAAAAGTTATTTTGAAGTACATGCCACCACTCACAATGAAGAAGATTCCTCTTAGAAAGATGAAGCAGGACTTCTACAAATCATTCAGGCATTGGTACTATGATGGAAGACTGCATGAGGCAGTTATTGTGCTCAATGACTATGGTAACTGGAGCACTATTCGTATTTTTGATCCAATGTGGCTCACAAATTTGTCAAGGGAGGATGTCTATACGTTGTACAAGACAGAGATTCTTTATGCTCCTGAAGACATAGAGCAAGCGTTAACGTACAGAAATGTCATTAGGATTTGTTTTGCCTATGACATACATGCAGGATCAAATTGGAAAGAACAACAGAAGAAGTATGCCCAAGAAACTAAAGATTAATTGTCATGTCTTTCGTTTATCTTGTTTCTTGTTGTAATTCAAAGTTAAATCTTCTGATTGTAATTGTTTTGAATTGAATGAAATATGATTTGGAATATTGTGATAGATTATGCTTTAATGTCAATTTTACAAATCTAATACAATTGTGCTTAAATGTTAATCCAAAATTCCAATTGACAGCGTCTCAGGATATGCGGAACCTATGGTAAGTCTGACTGACTGTACCATTTGATCAAGAGAGAACTCCATGAAGGTAGGAGTTTGTGGATGCAACGTATGCACCACTAGTTTTGAGAAAAGAGAGAGTGAGATAACTCCAAGGGGGAGTTACGATCGAGCAAGAGAATTCGATTGGTTACAGGCAAATAGAACTGGCTCCAAGGGGGAGTTTGTTAGGACATGAAATGTCACATGTATGTCCCCAGTTCTATCAGGTTGGTTCAACATGAAACCAACGATCGTGAAACCAAGTTAACGTACTGAAAATGTCAAACGGAGCTGATTCGATCGAATCAGTGACTGATTCGATCGAACCAGATCTCATTCGATCGAATCAGATCTCATTCGATCGAATGAGTATCTCATTCGACCGAATGAGTCTTCGGTATATAAACGTTACTTGGGAAATTTCACATGCAGAGAACAGATTACACACTCACGAACCAGCAGCCTACAGAAACTCTCTCCACTGTTCTTCGTGTTCTTGGTCGTTTCCTCCAATCCTAGGCGTCAAACCCCTTTAGGAATCGTACCTACGTGCCCGTTGATCACCACCGAATTGCCGTGTTAGAGGATTCCGCACTCTAACACGTTGCCCCGTGAATCGTTGGGAAACCGAGTCCCGAATCGGTCCTACAGCTTTCTTTTGAACAAGATTTCATAAGGAGTCTTGTCATGACTTTTGAGTGTGCTTAATATCTACCAAAGAAACAATCCAAGGATTTTGATTAAAACTTGTTGAGATAGTCCTTGGTATTCAAAAGTGAGCACTTGCTACCAAAAGGTTTGAGAAAGTTGATGTAGGGCTTTCTTTTGAACAAGATTTCATAAGGAGTCTTGTCATGACTTTTGTTGAGAAGTACCCTAATCTGAACATAGAAGGCCGTGTTGATTGCTTATGCCCAAAAAGTAACAGGCAAATAAGCAGCTGCAAACATGGTTCTTGCATCTTAAATGAGTGTATTGTTTCTTTTGAATTGTAAATTCATCCATTACCCCATTTTTGAACTCAGTTCCATTGTCACTTCTTATAACATTCTCTTTTACATCCAACTGATCCCAATCCTTGTCACACAATTTTTGATAAGTTCAGCAGCCTCATCATTGAAATATAGAAAATACACCCACGTATATCTTGAAAAGTCATCAGTTATCACCACGCAATACCTCTTCTTTCCTATACTAGGAACACTCATAGGACCAGTTTAGCTTTGTGTGAGGACTTATGCTGCTTACCCTTTTGACAAGAAATGCATTTGTCATCTAGCTTGAACTACCTTGTAGGTAAACCAATTACATGATCACCCTTAACAAGTTTGTTCATGTTCTTTAGATTAACATGACAAAGCTTTCTATGCCACGGTTTGGTTCATTTTCAGTGGCTTTTGAAATAAAACAGGTTCCAACCCTAGAAAATGTATCCTTCGTCTTCAATTCATACAGGTTACCATTTCTAGGAGCCATGAGTATAATCATATATGTAGGAAAAACAAATTCAGGTTTGAGGATGAAACAATGAGAATCATCAAATCCAACCATATAACACTTATCACACCTTTGAGAGATGCTTAAAAGGTTAAATTGCAATCCTTCCACATAAAAGACATTATCAAATGACACCTAGCCATTAGTCTGAATACCTTTACCCGCTATCTTCCATCCATTTTCATAGCTTCCAAATGCAATAGGGCCTTCAAATTTTTCTTCATAGTTGACTAGAGACCTCTTGCCACATGTCCTATGCCTGAAACATCCAATGTTCATGTACCATATATCATTGATAGGTGTGGACTGTTCCTGCATAAATCAAATAGAATTGTGTTAGATGATGAAATACAAGCATCATTAGCTTGCAAATCATCAGTAACAATGACAGTTGTTGCATTGGAATTGGGAATAGGTTTAGGATTCTCATAGACAACTTCACAAGCGTCAGAATCATCTGATTCATATCCAGCTTAATAAGATCTTTTCATATATGGGACAATACTCTTGCATTCTTCAACCGCAAAATCTCTTTTAATTGTTTTAAAAGTCACATATGTCTTCCTTGACACTTGCATCTCACTCCTTGGATTCCGAAGAAAACCTTGGGGCTCAAATCCATGTTTCAATAAGAATTTTTCATCTCCATTTAATTCTCTTGACTTCTTTCTCCTAACAATCTCTTTCTCCAACTTTACTTCAGGCTCTTTTGGCTTCTCATTTTCAACTGATTTTTCTTTCCTAACAGCCTTCATAGGGTTTATTCTGATTGGTTGTTTCATTTTTGGAACCTTCACTTCTTCTATAACAGTTTTCTCTTTCTTGAAAACAATTTCGGTTTTCTTGATTACATCACTTGTTTTCTCAGTTTCAACACATGGCTTCTTTCCTTTTCCTAGATACTCATCATACTTCTTCTTGTGCAACCCAAAATCTTGCCCAAACTTGAGAGTGTCTTGAATATTAAATTTTTTGAAAGTGAATATTTCATGACATGAATCAGTATTGTTGGATTTTAACAAGATTATCAAAGTCCAAAATGACCATTTATTAAGGAAAACGCAGCAGAAGATATATATTTAAATCTTGTTATATTGATTAATATAAAACCCATTTTATATGTAAAACCCAAGCCCCGGATCCATATACGAATTACATGCATACCAAAACTATCAACCATAGGGGGTTTATGTAATACAACCTTTTAAGAGGCAAGAAGATGAAGGAGATGACGGTTTGAACGGTAGCCATCAATGGAGAAGAGCCTCAAGCTTGTATACCCTCCAAGCCTTCAACAAACACCTTGCTTGCTAGGATTTATTCACTCTTGTACCTGAAAGATAAAAACCTCTTGTGTTTTCTTCTTCCTTGAACCGAAATCAAAGAGAGAGAAAGAGAGAGGTTGAAGACAGCTTATGCATGTAATATGGTTGGGTGTTAATATGTTGTGTCCCAAGAAGATATTAATAAGAGAAAATGAAGTTTAAACAAAAGGGTGGGAATTCCCCCCCCCCCCCCCGCCCCCAAAAGTAGGCTGGTCCTACCAGGAATTATTTTCTCTTCGTTCTTGGAAATAGACTAATATTCCATGTACTAGTCTCAGAACTAATATTCTATATACCAGTCGCAGGACTAATACTCCATGTATTAGTCACAGTTCTATTGAAACTTTGTGACATTTAACACTTTTAATATGCCATAAGTTTCATGCAACATACCACAACCATTATCATATATATATATATATATATCATTTAACCAACTTAAACAATATCATAAGATAATCTCTCAAAATAAATTATCCATATAATTTATCGATTCCTTAAGTGCAAATATTTAGAAACCCATTTTCCAAATATCATGAGTGTTAATATTTACTTGTTAGATCATATCTACAATAAATATTATGGTGTTTGTCTAGCTTTTTATTATGTATGACCCAACTTGGATCATAACGTACTAGCCACATCAACTCTAATATGTGTCTTGGGCAGACCGATTCTTATACCAAACTTTTCCTTTCAAACCCTCACTTGCCTTCCCCTTCTTGAATCTTTCACTTGGCCTTAGGGGATTAATTCCAATGGTTCTTTGATTCTTGAGACCATCAAAGTCCATTGAAAAAGGCAGAAATTCTTCAATCTTGACTTCTTTCCTTTCAACTGAGCTTTTGACAAACACTATTCTTTCCAGATTGATTGGTTGATCATCAATACTTCCTTTGAATCTTGCTTGTCTTCTTTCATACTCTTCCATTGTTTCAACCTCACCAACATCAAACAATTCTAGGCTTGGAATTAACTATTCCATTGTAACAGTTTCTTCTTTCTTCTTCTTGTCATTACCCTTTTTCTTCTTCAGAACTCCTTTACTTGGTGGCTTATCAGCATTGTAATTAACCTTTGATCCTTTTGATCCTTCACATATGTCAAATAACACATGTTCCCTTCTCATCCATTCATGATGTTTTCTCATTTTGGGTGTGATTTTTGGTAACACAGGGATCTTGCTTGGTGTACTTGACTTGCCACTTCTTTCATCATTTGAATCACATTCAACTGAGCATTGATCACTTGAATCACTCAAGTCATCTCTGTTCAACAAATCTTAATCAAAGTCATCCTCTGACAATTGAATACCAACATTCTTCTCTTCTTTCACTTCCTCCTTTATTACAAACTCTCCTTTTTCATCAAATTCCACCATCTGTAATTTTCAAGAAATTATTCCTTATCTTTGAACACATATCTAAACCGATTAAGATACGCATTTCTCTTTTCTTTGTCAACCTTCAATGAATAGTTGTCACTGAAAGGTGTAGGAACTACCTTGTATTTATCTACTTCTTTGATTTTGCTAAGCTCTTCATATATGTTTCTAGTTGAAACTAGATTTTTCAAGAAGTCATTTTCAACCTGAAGTGTGGTGTTCTTCACTTTCTCTTCAATAACCATCTTCCTCAACACATCAATTTTAGTCGTATACCTAGATTATTCTCTATAACTCTCCATGCAGCCTTGCTCAATACTTCTGAAGCTAACCAACTGTCATTCTTAGTGATTCAATCATTTCAAGTAATTCAAGTTTTGAGTTTGAATGTACCTGAGATGTGGATGATTCAGCTTCATTTTCAATTTTGGTCATAAATGCAACATTTGTCTTTTCAATTTCATTTCCATGATCACTCTAATCAAAGTCTCCTTCTTACTTTTGAGCAGTCACTGCCACATTGCCTTGATTCATTGGTGGATTATTGATATTATTTCTGTTGTTGTTTGTAGGATCTTATGGAGGGATTTGATTGTTGTTTCTTTGATAATTCTGGTTTTGGGGAACAACTTGCTGATGATTCTGAGTTTGTTGGTTGTTGTAATTTTTGTTGAAGTTGTTCTTGTTAAAATTGTTATTGAAGTTTCTTTGTTGGTCTTGAGTATGATTCTGATACAGGTTCTGAATTCTGGGCTGGTACTGCTGACCTTGATTGTTGTTGAATTGCCTGGTTTGATTACATTCACTAGAAAAATGACCATGTGACTGACAAACGTAGCAGATAGCCAATGATCTTCCAGTCCTGATTACAGTCCTGATTTGTTAAATCCAATTCTATAATTTGGTCCTGAAACCAATGATCTTCCAGTCCTGTTGTACAGTCTCTTGCTTCTCAATGCCAACATTGCCGCCTGTCATTTTAGATCCATATCCTCTAGATCATCGTTATCAATTTGCTCAAGATCACCTTGAACAACACTAGTGTGGATCATGTTCTTGGCAACAAATACATTATAAGAATTAGTGAACATAGAGAACATGGCTTCATATTCATTTCCATGACCAACATTACCACCACCATATAGTGCATGCCCACTGGCCATAGATGATGAGTCATTGTCATCAATCAATTGGACATTGAATCTGGACTGTCCACCTTGACTGTTTGAACCGCCAGCAACAAAGCTTCTTGCGGTATCATCACCATGCTCAATAGGTTCTTCAATAATGGGAATTTTTTGTTGATTCTTGGTTGATAAGTTTCCCATATGTGCTATGAGTGCATTGGTCACTTGGAAACAAGGTCTATCTTCCTTGATCATTTCATTTTCAATCATTTAAATCTCAGCATCTTGTTGGAAGCAAATCACATCATCCAACTTATGTTCTAAAAAGTTTGGTTTATGCCTTATGAACTTGCTTGCAGAATTCAAATCAGAATCAGTCACATCATAATCAGTTGTCCTGATTTCATTAACAATAGTCAGGAATCTTTCCAAGGCAGACTTCAGTCTTTCACCTTCTTTATACTTGAATCAGTCAAGTTGTTTCTTCAGCCTTTCTTTCTTGATGTTCTTAAGTTCTGTATCGCCTTCAAACATCTCCAACAAAGCATCATGCATGGCTTTAGTTGTTGTATGGTGAGCAACTTTCGTCAGAATTTCCCAAGACAATCCCAACTTCAGCATGGCTAATGCTCTGTCATCAACCTTTTTCGTTCTAGCTTCAACCACCGGATTGCTATTTGTTCCATCTGCCACATAGGGTCCATTCTTGATCGAACTCCACATTTCCACATCACTACAGAAAGATGCTTAGAATAGCACTTTCCATTTGATATAGTTATCATGTCCATACAACTTGGCAATTTTGTTATAGACACATCTTGCTCATCATATCCAGACATCTTTTTGATATTTTTATGGGATATTTTTGAACAATAAAGAACAACTTAACAAATACTTAAATAACAACTCAAAAATCTTTTTAAAATAATCAGATTTGTGGATGAAATCCTTAGATCTGATATATCTGGATTAGAGCAACGATAATAACAAAGAAATGAAGATCTAAGAGAGAAAACACTTTTAAACCTCAAACAAATTATGGATCTGAGAAATGAAAAACAGGACAACTGACGTCACAAATAAATGAAACAGTAGTCAACTGACGTCATTCTTCATCTTCAAATCAACAATAATCAACGGTAATCAACAACAGTTCTTTACCAAAATAGCGAAACAGGATCTGATACCACTTGTAGGTCCCGTATATATCACTCAATCACTCAATCACTCAATATCTCACTGTCGTAACCCACATATATAGTGTCGACAAGAAGGTTAAAGACTTGTTATTTTACGAAAGAACGATGGAGTATCTACTTAGAGATCACAAGATATTATCAAAGTTTCAAAGTTTTATCTTGATTCCACAATTCTTAAAGAATTGACCATCAAAACCTGCTCAAATCTTCATATCATGGTCGTTTGAGTGACTTTTACAATCTTACCAAGTTACAGATTCAAACAAACCTAATTACAACATCATTTTACCAAAATGGAGATATACGTGTACAAGATGTTCAACAGATGTGTTTGGAGAAGCGTATAAGTGACATATACACCGGATAAGTAACATATACTACGGGTTATGACATATACGCTAGATTACTTATACATGATAACAGATATATGGTGAGGACTTATGCGGAGAATTGGGGATCTAAACGAACCGTTGGGATATGTGCTTTTAGAGTTATACATTTGGTACAACCTTATACGGACATAGAAGATTCTTATTTAGGTATTTGATTTTTCTCAAAACGGAAGATCTAAGTGCTTTTGTAACGCAACCGTAAACCCTACTCCATAATCTGAACTTAGAAAATGATACGGGTATGTCTAATAAGCTGCCAAAGCTTCTCAAGATGGAAGACTATCCAAGTTGGGCAGATAAGTTTAAAACACATGTTCAAGCCGGAACTTCAGATACATGAGATGAAAAGGATTACATCATTCCAAAGATTGAGAATGGTACCAACTATCACTTATATCAAATTCCAGTTGATGACAAGTCAACTTTCCTAAGGGAGAAGAAAATGTTGAAGCTTTTTCAACAAGCGATTAAAGCCAAAATCTTTCAATTGCTTCAGCATAACGGGTCTTGCTACTCAATTTGGAAAGCACTACTTAATAAACACAGGGGCAATCCTGACATGAGAAAGTCAAAGATGGCATTGCTAATGAAGAAGTTTAATATTTTCACTATGGAGAAGGGTGAATCTTTTGCTTAACTGACTGAAAGATTGTCACCTGGTGAATGAGATGAAAAGATTGTGAATTGATAAGCCATAGTGTGAGTACATTGACAAACTAGCTGATGCATTACCTGAAGAGAGGGAAACAACTATTATGTCGAATCTCGTTGCTTATGCATGAATCACTCTAACATGTTTCATTGAGAAGCTAGAAGCCCAAGAGTTGGAGTTCAGGAAAAAATAGAAGATGAAGAGTTCGCCTGTTTCACAAAACATTGGATTATACTTCAAGAGTTCTCAATCAGTGGTATCTCAAAGTCTGAAAATCCAAACTGCTTATTGTACCGAAGAGCTGCATTTGTTGGAAATCTGCAAGGTGGATCACAAACTTCACAAAATCCACAATATTCCAGCAGTTTTTCTGTAACAATGTCACCTGAACAAAAATCTCAACTTCAAAGTCAATATCTTGATGTACTAAAGTGCAACATTGCTGTAAATATCAAGAATAACAATGGTATAACTGCTAACAATGTTAAAAACATATGGCATTTCTGGGATATGTTCTAGAGTCATATGTGTTTTTGATTGCTGGGAGAATTAGGAACTTCAATATGACTAAAAAAGACTATGATCAAACAGACCCTGAGGAAACAGAAATGTTGGATATAAGATGGTGTATGGCGAGTGTTATTCGAAGGGCTCAAGGATTCAAAAAGATTACCAGCATAAAGTATTTGAATGGTACTTCATCAAAGCTGGATTTTAATAAATCCAAAGTGAGGTGTTTTTGATGCAAGGAATAAGGGAACTTAAAGAGGGAATGTACCAACAAAGAGGTGGGTGATAACAGTGCTAATCCATTCGGACGAGTTTACAACCGACAAGCTATCTATCACCAATGTTCTCCAAATCATGTTGAATATTCCAATCCCAGGAAGAAACCTTCCGATGCATCACCTTCCAATGCTTATCATGTTGCTCAAATAGAAGAGGGGTTCAATTGAAACTACTATGTTCAATAAGCAAATGTGGCTGAGCTAATTAAGGAGGAAGTTGGCTAATAAAATATTGTTGAGGTTGTTTCTAAAGAAGTTGAAAAGGTTGTTGCTGATGCCGTGATGATAAAAGAGGTGAAGACTGTGGGAAGCAGAGAAGATGATGTCATTATTGAAGACATTACCGATGAGCAATCTGAACCACGAAAATATGGCATGATTTATCCTATTCCTTCATATTTTTTCCAAACTATGTTTCAGCCTTATATTACTGAAAGTTTTGCGGGTTGCTTCAATGGCGAGGAAATGCCACATGTTAAGATTGATTTTGGAGAGGATGATGTTGAAGAAGAGGTGGTAAAGATTCAAGCTCAAGATGTGGAATTACCAAATGATGGAAAACTGGATGAGGCTGATTTGACTGGTCAACATGCATTAATGGCATCATTTGACTTAACAACATGATTTATCCTATATCATCTGATTTTTTCCAAACTATGTTTCCGCCTGATATTATTGAAAGTTTTGCAGGATGGTTCAATGGCAAGGAAATGCCACATGGTATGATTGATTTCGGAGAGGATGATGTTGGGTTTTAACAAGATTATCAAAGTAATATAAACCCATTTAGATGAAAAACGCAGCGGATAATAAAGTTTTAAATCTTGTTAATTTGATTAATATAAAACCTGATTTTATATAAAACCCAATGCTCGGATCCATATACGAAATTATATGCTATAAAAACAACCATAGGGTGTTTTAGCATGCTACCTTTCAAGATGCTAAAAGAGATGAAAAGGATGAGGATTGAACGGCTAGTCTTCAAAGGAGAAGAAACTCAAGCTTGGATACCCTTCAAGCTTCCAACAAAGCAACATTGGTTTCTCATCCTTTGAGCTTGGACATTGAGTCGCACTCAATACCGTTCCTCTTTGAATAGGTACAAAACCATTCTTAGAATTTTCCAGCTTGAACCTTTTCATGATTTTATCGATGTATGCACTTTGGTTTAAACCTATCAACCGCCTTGATCTATCCTTATAGATCTTTATTCCAAAAATACAGGCGGCCTCACCAAGATCTTTGATAGAAAAACAACTCCCAAGCCATGCTTTTACACCTTCCAAGGTTGGAATGTCATTTAAAAATAGTAGTATGTCATCAACATACAATACTAAGAAAGTAATAATGCTCCCACTAGCTTTCTTATATACACAATTCTCATCAGCGTTCTTGACGAATCCAAATTTCTTAACCACTTCATCAAAACGGTGATTCCAACTCCTAGATTCTTGTTTCAATCCATAGATTGATTTCTTTAACTTGAATATTTTATTAGGATGTCGTGGATCAACAAAACCTTTGGGCTGAACCATATAGACATCTTTTTCAAGATGTCCATTTATAGTCACAATATGCGGCTATGTAAAATAATATCCTAATTGACATTAGCATTTCCACGGGCGAGAAGATTTCATCATAATCATCCCCATGAGTTTGAATAAAACCTTTTGCTACAAGTCTTGCTTTATAAGTATCCAAGTTTCCATGCATATCAGTTTTCTTCTTGAAACCCCACTTACTTCCAACCGGTTTGGAGTTAAGAGGTGGTACAACCAAATCCCATACTTGGTTATCATGCATGGATTGCATCTCAACATTCATGGCTTTAAGTCATTTGTCATAATCAGATTGTGACATTGCATAATGGTATGTGGTGGGCTCATCCAAATCTACCACATAGCATCCGTCCATAAAAAATTCATATCTTTCGGGTGGATAGTAAACTCTTTCAGATTTGCGAACGTTTTGTGTGTCTTGATCAGCCATTTTATCATTCTCAACAACCTCTTGTTGATTGCTAGTATCAACCAAACGTGTAATGGCTTGTAGTTCTCAATGCTCCCCGAGTTCCACCATTCTATTGGTTCTTTCCATAAGGAAGTTAGTTTCGTAGAACTCAACCTTTCGAGCATTGAACACCATTTGCTCGGTTGTGATGTAGAAATTAGATCCTATAGAGTGTTTGGGATATCCTACGAAGATGCAGTTAGTGGATCAGATTTCTAATTTGTTTTGGGTGTTGTGCTTAACATAAGCCTCACAACCCCATACCTTTAAATATTATAGCGATGGAGCCCTTCCATGCCATATTTCAAAAGGTGTCTCCACTTTCTTAGTTGGGGCCATATTTAGAATAAGGGCCGCGCAGAGCAATGCGAAACCCCAAAATGATTGACGCAATGTGCTTCTAGCCATCATAGATTGAATCATATCCAATAGAGTTCGATTCCACCTTTCAGACACACCCTTATGTTATGGTGTTCCGGGTGGGGTGAGTTGTGAGATGATCCCACAACTCCTAAGATGGTCTTGAAAAGCATCGATCACTAAGGGATTTACCTCCTCTATCCGAACGAAGTACTTTGATGGTTTTATTGAGTTGATTTTCTACTTCATTTAGGAAGACTTAGAAGATTTCAGAAGCTTCATCTTTGTGTCTTAACAAGTACACATACCCATAATGACTATAATCGTCGATTAAAGTAATGAAGTATATTTAACCATTCCTTCTTAATGCCAAGACACATAATAAAATTGATGTGGCTAGTATGTTATGATCCAAGCCGGGTCATACCCAATAACAAGCTAGACAAACACCATGATATTTATTTAAGATATGATCTAATAAATATATATTAACACTTAGAATATTTGGAAGATGGGTTTATAAATATTTTATCTTGTGAAACAAATAAATTATGTGGATAATTTATATGATGAGAGAAGATACTTTGCTTGTTGCTTGTAATGTTATTTAAGTTGGTTAAATAACAACAATATGCAAGGTTTATTATACTTTGCATGTTACTTGTACTATGTTATTAAAGTTGGTTAAATAACAACATGCAAAGCTTATTGGATTTTGAATGTTATGTTATAATAAAACATAAATAATAATATAAAACAAGTTGGAGTTTGAAATTTGGGAGGGGAGCCAAATTGGCCGCCCCTTATTCTCTCCACACTAAATTGTTTTATTTATTACAAGACAGGCACAAGGATTCATTGGTTGGATTGTGTGGGGCATTGGTGCACCCATCTTTCTCTCTCACACACACAAGAAGCAAACACAACTCTCTCTCTCTTTTCTCTCTAATTTTGGTAAAAGGAAAGAGGAACAAGAAAGAGGTTTTAATGGTAAAATCCTAGCATAACAAGGGTGTTTGTTCGATGCTTGCAGGGTATACAAGTTTGAGGACTTCCCTATTGAAGACTAGCTTTCAAACTATCATCTCCTTCATTTTTTCTTGGACTCTTAAAGGTATATTACATAAACACCCTATAGTTGTTTTAGGTTGGTAAGCATGTAATTTCATATATGGATCCGAGTCTTTGGTTTTTCATATAAAATCGGTTTTCTATTCATCTAATTAACAATATTTAAAACATTTTTACCTACTGCATTCTTCACATAAATGAGGTTATATGCCTTTGATAATCTTGTTAATACCCAAAAATTTCATCAAGAGCCGCTTATACGTGGCTTTTCATTACCCCTTGGTTTTTCAAGATTATACTTTACACGCATGTGGTAATTTTGTAGAATTAATTTATTGGATGATTGATTATTTTTTTTTTGGACAAAAACCCAAAGTTTTTGGTTTGCTTAACCTTGGTTGAAATCTTTAAAGGTTAAAAGGCAAACCATTTTGGATTTGCACAATTTGCATATTTAGATGTGTATTTGCATGTTCATAACCTAGCCATGACCTTGTGTTTAGATGTGTGTTTGTGTTGTGATTTATTCGGTTTTCAATATGGTTGAAATATTTATTTTATTTGGGTTTGTAATTTATTTATTTATTTCATATTGGTTTGAAATAATAAGTATATTATTTGTATTTCTTTTATTAGAGAAAAATGTATTATGATATATTTTTGTAAAAGAAGATGCACAAGAAATTAGGGTTTTGGTTTTGGGCCTTAATGGACCTCACAGTCCAAGATGGGATTTTATCTCAATAACCAAAACCCAAACAAGAAGACCCAAGAAAGCTAGGAGCAGAAGTTGGAGCCCAAATAAAGTGGAAGAGTTACAACACAAGGTGGAAGAGTTCACTGAAACGAGCCAAGTGTCATTTTGTCCCTTAGGAGAGACCTTTTGGCACACTTGTTTCGTTTAACAAGTGTTGTCAATATTAGTTGGCTATGGTTGTGAACTTGTGCTTGTTTTATTAATGCATGTTTTTTTTTTTTTGCATATGGATTGTTAACAACATAAAATCAACAACTTGCATAATATTGATTCCTTATAAATCATTAGGTAATAAAATTGGTTTTATTAAAGGTTAATGATTTCAGAATAAAATGGGTTTTATTAAATAGAAATATGAAAATTAGTTTTCATCAAAGTTCCATGCATTTGAATGCATGCAAATGCAAGGTATGGAAATTTTTTTTCCAATCTAGAATTTAGAAAATTCAAATCCCTTTTAAAAACAAGTCTAACACTATCCTTTTATACAACACACGAATCACTTGGGAATTCGATGTGGGATAAAGGTCACCTAACCATATTGGAGAGAACTTGTGAGTTTGAGGTGGGTTTGTCATATTTGTGGGATAAAGGTCACCTAACCACTTGTATGTGAAAATTCACACGTGTGTGTAAGTAGTATGACCTGATTTGGAAACTATGTGAATAGGGTCACCGAAGCATGGCGTACAATGGTGTAAATGGGATTAAACATGCCAACTAAACATAGAGATGTGTAACCGATCCCATAAAACTTGAAGTCGAAAGGGTTGCAATCATAAAACATTGACTACCTTGTTAATTTAAATATAGGATAAAGGTCATCTAACTACTATTTAAATGTAACGTTGGGTTCTACATTTTAATCATTAATTGTCTTGGAGACTTAAAGGGTATTAATGATTAAAATTAGTTAATGATATCGAAAATACTAAAATTGAGCTTTGTTAAATTATTTAGATGGCCGCAATCGACAATCCACCTAGCGCAATTATCCCACCCATGCATAACCTATCACTAAGAAATACTCGAAAAGGATCGTGTAAACTACAACAATTTTATGGATTTGTATCGAAACTTGAGAATCGTTCTCAAGAAAGAAAAGAAATCCTATATATTAGATCATAACGTACTAGCCACATCAACACTAATACGTGTCTTGGGCAGACCGATTCCAACACTTCTCATTCCTTTAACCCTTGTATCCAATTTATTCTGAAATATGGTTACACAATTCTTGATCAAATCAGTAGTCTCAACATTTGAACGTAAGAAGAACACCCAAGTGTACCTTGAGAAATCATCTATAATTACAAAACAATATTTCCTTTTGCCAATGCTTGGAACACTTATAGGATCAAAGAGATCCATATGAAGCATTTCAAGCACTAGATGAACGGATTTTATAAGTTTTATTTTCAGAGACGATTATGTTGCTTTCCTTCTTGGCATGAATCACAGTTGTCTTCAAGCTTGAACTCCCTTATAGGTAAACAAATCACATATTCACCTTTGACAAGTTTGTTCATACTATTCAAATTTACCTGACATAACTTTCTATGCCATTGTTTGGATTCTTTTCAGATGATTTAGAGATAAAGCATGTTCCACCTCTAGAAATGGCATCATTCATTCTTAGTTCATATAAATTGCCATTTCTTGATTCCATCATCATTATCATTTCAGGTGGAATCACAAACTCAGGTTTCAGAATGAAACATTAAGTTTCATCAAAACCAACTTTATAATCTTTTTCACACATTTGAGAGATGCTCAAAAGGTTATATTGGAGACCTTCAACGTGAAATACATTATTAAAAGACACTTTTCCATTTGTAAGAATGCCTTTTCCCACAATTTTCCCTTCATTTTCATCACTTCCAAATGCAACTAGGCCTTCACACTTATCTTCATAGTTAACCAATGATCTCTTATCACATGTCAAGTTCTTGGAATATCCATTATCCATATACCATACATCATTGACTTATGTGGATTGTTGCTGTATAATTGAATAAGAAAGTAATCATTTCAGTGATGACTCATAGGCTATGCAAGCTTGTAAATCATCATTAATAACTTCAGTAGTTGCGTTTGGTTTTGGATCTTCATTAACTAGTTCACAAGACTCATCAGTCTCATAACCATATTCAAACAGTTTTCCAAAGTAGGGAATTAAGCTTGTGCATTCTCCGATCGCAGTTTCTCTTTTAATGATCTATTTAGCACTTTCATATTTTGGCTTCTATAAGAACCTTCTTGGTTCATGTCCACATTTCAATAAGAATTTTTAATCACCATGTAGTTCATTACTTTGCTTTTTCTTGAAAATTTTCTTTTATACTTGTCAGTTCTGACAGTTTTAGCTTAAATATGCAGAATCACAAGAGCTTGTTGTATTCTGAGAATTAAAGAATGATTTTTTTTCCAATCTCTTCATGGACAACTAATTTTTCCTCTCAAACACATCATTACATGTTTTCACTTCTTGTCTAGTTTCATCTCTGACTTACATTCCCTTATGTGAGTATTCTTCACACCTTTTCTTATGCAAACCAAAGTCTTTACCAAAATGTGTGGTGTCTAGAACAGAGAAAGGCTCTAGGATGATTCTTTCTTGACATATATCTGTGTAATGACCATAAACATCACAGATTTTGCACCAAATCTTTCCCTTGTGTTCATTTAGAGAGTTTCCCATCTTGAATCTTTCACGTGGTTTAAGAAGATATACACCAATGGTCTTTTGGTGTGTGATTGGTTTTTCAAAATCTATGGATATTGGTTGAAAAACATTTATCTTTTCAATGGTCTTTTCATTTGAACCTTTGACAAACTTAATTCTTTCCAACTTTCCTTTTCTTTCATTCCATTCCTTTTCTTTTGTTAGGCATACATACTTTCTGGAAAAGTATTCAGCATCAACAATATCAAAGAGTTCATGATTTGAGAATACTGGGAAATTGGTGGATACTCAGTTTCTCATCTTTTTTCTTCTTTTCTTTTCAATGAGGTGCTTTATTTCATTTGAGAACTTGAGAAAACTTGTTTAGTAATCTTGTTCTTTTTCCCTTGAGATCCCCCACATATGTCAAAGGGCTTGTGATCTCTTCTCATCTGTTCATGAACTTTCTTCATTCTTGGTGAAATTTTGGGTAATCTTGGAATCTGTCCTTTTCAATTCATTCTTTTCTTTTATAAACCGTTGATGCTTCCACAACTTGAACATGTATCACTTGATATACTATAGTTATCCACAATTATCTTACTCATAACACACATTATATCTTTCTCAGATTCTTCATTTTCACTTTCTTTTTTTCCAATAACACCAACCATTTTGTAGTTTTCAAATAAATTCTTCCTTTTCTTTGAATACTTTATTGAATTATTCTAGATAAGCTTCCTTTTTCTCCTTGTCCACTTTCAATGAATAATTGTCATAAAAGGGGGGTTGAACAACTTTATAATTAACTTTTTCTTTAATCTTCATCAGTTTTCCACAAACCCCACAAATATTACCAGTTGAAACAAGATTCTTTAGAAACTCAACATCAACTTGAAGTTGAGCATTCTTTATCTTTTCTTCTAAGTTTATTCTTTTCAAACCTTCTATTTCAGTGGTAGATTGAGTTTCATAACTATCCAAACAGTCTTGTTCCGCCCCTTAAATTTGGTTTTTATAAGTCGTTTCACTCATTTCATAAGCCTTGATTATGCCCTCTTTCTTGAAACATTCTAGCTTGTAATCGGCCAATCTCCCTTCTCAATGAGGTTGAGTAGTTGGAATGTACCTGTGGTAAACACCGTAGGCCACGGTCAACCTGAAGCAAATACTCCATAACACATCGTATCGTGGCATTGCAAGGCATCGTGGTCATCACCGTAACCTACAGTGGGGACCGTAGTCTACGGTCCAGCCTGTAACTGCCATTTTTATTTAGTTTTTAAACAGCTTATGGGTGTCTTTTCACTATTTTTCATTAGGAACAACCAAGAGGCGATTTTGTGAGTGCAAAAAATTATTTGGGTAATTTCAATCATTCGGTTTATGTCTTTGATCTATATGAACAATAAAATTAATGTGATGATGATTCACCACACCATGAGCAGCTAATATCATTGGTGATCATCTTGGATGTAAGGTTTATTTGAAACACTATGTGTATGCTTGAATTTCTAGAATAATGACTTTGCAATGTTTGTTTAGTTGTTACAATGTTTGAATATTTTATTGTAAATTCTTGCTTGTGGTTGATCCTGGTCTAAACCATACATTCTTGGTGCCATTAGAAATCGAGATATCATGGGAGGGATTAGTGTTGGATATTAGTTAATTGGTCATTGGGTAACAACCTCGCATTATAGTAATCCGAGTACTTATTTCCCTTTTATCACAAACAAGTATTCAAGCATGATCTATGTCTATGTGGTTCTTTCTAGTAAGCATGAACATTAGTGTTGATTAAAACCTGAAATCTAGGATGATCTCTTTCTCTTAATCGGTTTACGAAACTTAATTTTTGATTTGCAAGCTAGTTTATTTCATTTTAGTTAATTAAAACCAATCAATCAAAATCTGAATTTATTTTTTCTTCAATTTAGTTTAATTTAATTATTTGATAAAGCAACTAGTAAACATGCATTTCACAACCTCCTTATGTTAGATACCCATTTACTGCTGTCAAATTAGTTTTAATTGGTTTTATTTTTTAGTTAGACTACAACCTCACGTTAAATTTTGGCGTCGTTGCGGAGGAGTAGTGCGACTACATCGAACAACACAATGGATTCACCGACTGCCAGTACGGGTTAATCATTGCCAACTACACATACACAACCGTGCCCACAAATTCTCAATTCATTTACCCTATGTCGTCAACATTGCCACCTATTTCCAACCTTTTTCATCATCCCAACAATACCAACCACCTGCTTACCAACAATAATCACCTATAGTGCATACCACTGTGATTTTTCAACAACCACAATCAAGTTTCCAATATCAACCACCGCCTTTTATCAAATCTTCAAGAACATAAGGTGATGGTTATGGTGATGGGTTTGAAAGGGAGTTCGAGGGTTATGAAGTGGAAGGTTATTAAACGAGTGGTGATGGAAATGAAAGTGTGAATCAAGGGAACATTTTATATGCTCAAAGGCAACAACCAGAACCGGTTATTCAACAACAAGTTCAACAACCACCGGTTATACAACAACAAAAACAAGTTCCTCCACAAGGGAAACAACAAGAGCAACAATTTCAACAACAAATGACCCAACTACAACTTCAACAATTTTAAACTCCAAGGCCCATACAATGACAAATGGGCCAACAAAGAGTACCATTGGGGGTACCTGTTAGTACACGGTTTTGCGTCTCGAGTCTTTGTATCTATCGTTAATGTATTTATCTTTTATTTAATGTAAAAGTTATTTATATCTTATCTAGTTCGTTACTAGAACATGTTAGTTCGTTAAGGATGTTTAACGAATCAGGTGGTGATTCGTTAAGTTAGTTCATTTAATGTATTGTAACGAAGTCGGTGTCTAGTTCGTTATGGAATGCTAACGAAATAGACCCATTTTCTATATATAGTGTGTCACACCCTCAATATCTAATAACGGAGTTTTACTGTCTGAGGGCATGAACTTACATGATCGGAATCATTAGTTATAATCAAATACCATATTTAATGTTTTCAAAACCAACAAGACATCAAGTCTTAAATGAAATGCACAAGCGTAAATTGTAAAGCAAAAAGTTGCGTAACACAGGACGACTTAAAAACCCAACTTATCAAGATAAATATTAAAAGAAGTTTTTAATGCAATGGTGTACAGTGAATGCATGTCCTATACCGCACGCCCGCTGAAACCCAATCGGGAGACGTTTCGGCTTATATTCCTACTAATGTCATTTCAAATACTGTGGAATAATATTCTTATCTGCCGACCTATTCAATGCTGGAATCTGGCCCACTATTAATGTGGGTATCTCTGTCTCCAGAGTGGGGTCTGCAGCTCAAATTAAAGCTATGAAAAATGTAACCGGTAAATTAAAACTAGAACTCGCACAATTCGCAGAATTAGAAGCTTTTGCACAATTTGCTTTTGATCTCGATAAAGCTACTCAGAATCAATTGGCAAGAGGTCAATGATTACCAACTGAGAATGACACACTAAAAGTGTCAACACAGGGTTGGTGAGTTCACAAGTTTACACAAATAAAGCGTTTGCGTCTTAGTGTTACCAGATAGTGTTAAGTCAATTATATATTAATAGGTAGCTAACCTATCAAACATGTATTACTAAGTGTTTGACACCGAAGATGACTCTTTAACGATTGCCTTGCCACAAGGTCCACCACGACCATGGTAATGTGTTAGCCAAATTTACACCCACTCGACCTACAGTCGAGTTTAGAGTTGGGTGGAGTTTGTCAAACCCAGTAGTACTACTCAAAGGTGACTCGCTATTATCCAAATATTAACCGGTTTGATGTTCAGAAGGACTTTAGTTGGTTTGTAGCCACTTAGCCTTACAAGTGATATATAAAACTAACAAAATCTAAAGCGTTGGAGTATGTTATCTCCCCCTAATAAAAACGTTAAAAAGAGTAAAAGGGGCCGGGAAACTCACTATTTGCGAAGATAACAAAAAAGATCCGAGAAAGGTGTGCATCACAGAAAATCCTCACTAGTTCTCTAAAAACAAAACTATATTTTTTAAGTATTTTAACTACAAGTGAGTCCCTAGACTCGACACATCAAACTTATGCATGAAATGTGTTCGTGTTAATTTGTGAAACAGGTGTGACTCGACAAACACGTTGGTGATTAGTTACATGTGTTAACAGGTATTAAGTTTTAGGTGTTACCATTGTACAATACTAGAAACTATCACCCACACGGTAATATAAGTCATAATATAGCAAACATCGATCAACAAATCATTGTTCATGCTAATTCAAGTAATTCAACAGCTAATTTATCCAGGCAGATTTTTACTTGACAAGATTACTCTTTTTAATGAATCATAACATATCAAATAAATCATCAAAAATCATCACAAAAGAAAATGTGAGTTAGGTTTCTAAAAATATTTTTATTATATTTTTGTCACATACGGTTTTCTCACAATGATCAAAACATCATAGCAAACACATAGCAGTCATTATCATGCGCAACAGAATGTTTTTAGTTATTTTCGTTTCATGGTAAATCCAATTAATACCAAACCAATTGGTTCAGATCCTTAATTCAAATAATTAACTTCCAGGAGTGGAATCAACTCAATTGGTCTTTTCGTTTATGATATATATTAATTTCAAAACAGCCTACCAGCAGACTTGCACAATAGATATGTAAAACAATAAAAACTAAATTTTACTCGTCCAAAAATTACAAAATCAGACTCTTTAGAAACTAGACTAGACCTACTACATACTAGTATCAATAATCACTTGCAAATACAACATTAACATCGAGTTACATTCGTTTCAACATGAAATTAAGAATCTGTCCAGCATCAGTTTTCATCAAAACTCAACATACAAATAACCTATGAACTAGAAATCATGCATACTACCCTAACTAATTAACAATCAACATATTTATCATTTAGGGTTTACGATTAATGTGTTCAATGATGCCATAAATAGATAGAATAGGTTACATATGGTGTTTAGTTTACCTAGTTAACACCTTAAACCTTCAACAAGTTGCAAGGATGATTGTATGTGTGTGTGTGTTTTGTGTTTCGGTCAATCCAAGGGGGAGGGTGGGCTGCCATCGCCGGTGGGAAAGGGAGAGGGAGAAGAGGGTTAGGGTTTATGGTTAAGGTTGTTTATATATTAATTAAATAAATGACAAGTTACAACTAGCACCCTCACTTCTATTTTGTATAATTCTTGCATAAAACATCAATCACCTCCATAATATAATGACATGCATACAAGCACACATTTATACATATAAACGTAACAAATAATTATATCAAGTACTTGTTTATAATATTTATTGTTTGTTCACCAACGGTTTGAATCGACCCGTGTGTGTTTCGGTGAAATCCCGAAAGACTACTTGTGTAATGATTGTTATGTGTTATTTAAACCGTAATTAAATGTTATGAGATATGCGTTAACTGGAATGACATAGTTCGTGTGATCTTGAGTTTGAATTAACGTAGTTCGGATTAATAGAGTTATCCTGAAATTGACGACTGTCACATCATTCCCATGTTAAAAGAATTTTCGTCCCGAAAATTCGTGTCATGTCGTGATGGCTGTCTGAAAAAGTAAAAATTTTTTGTTTGTCACATCACCCCCTTGTAGAAAGAAATTTCGTCCCGAAATTTAATTCATACCTCTGGTGTTTTCTGGCGGTTTGTTGGCTTTTGCGGTTTTTGGTGCGTGGTCAACCCTTCGAAAAGGTGATGATACTTTTTCATTATTTGATCCTTGCGTTCCCACGTGAACTTTTTTCCACGTCATGAGTTCCAACGAACATTAACAATGGGAATCTTGCTGTGTTTGAGTGTTTTGGTTTCCTAATCCAAAACTTCGACTGGTTCTTCGATGAAGTGTAACTATTCATCAACTTGTAACTAGCCCAAAGGAACTGCTTGTGTTTCGTCAAAAAGGCATTTCTTCAAGTCGGATACATGAAAAACGTTGTGTACGCCACTGAGTTCCGTTGGTAAGTTCAATCGGTACACTACCGGACCAATACGTTCATGTATTCGGTATGGGCCAACGTATCGTGGGTTGAGATTGTTTTTCTTTTCAAAGCGAACTACACCTTTCCAAGGTGAGACTTTCAGTACAACCTTGTCATCCACTTGAAATTCAAGAGGTTTTCGGTGCTTGTCGGCGTAACTCTTTTGGCGATCTCGTGCTGCTGCCATGCGATTCCGGATTTGGACTATATTTTCTGAGGTTTCGAGAAATAGTTCGGGACCAGTGATTTGGCTATCACCCACTTCTGCCCAGCAAAGAGGTGATCGACACTTTCGTTCGTACAACGCCTTAAACGTTGCTGCTTTAATGCTGGCGTGGTAGCTATTATTATACGAAAACTCTACCAGGGGCAAGTGGGATTCCCAACTTTTTCTGAAATCCAACACGGATGCACGTAACATGTCTTCCAAGGACTGAATGATGTGCTCACTCTGCCCATCTGTTTGAGGATGGTATGCTGTGCTCATATCAAGGCGGGTGCCTAGTGCGCTCTGTAATGACTTCCAAAAGTGCGAAGTGAAATGAGAATCTCGATCAGATATTATTAAGACGGGCACTCCATGTCTGGACATCACTTCTTTAATGTAGATGCGAGTCAGTCTTTCCATTTTGTCTAATTCCTTGATGGCTAAGAAATGCGCAGACTTAGTCAACCTGTCAACGATCACCTAGATGGTATCGTATCCCGTCAGTGTTTTGGGTAATCCCGTGATGAAATCCATGGAAATTTGTTCCCATTTCCACGTTGGGAGTTCCGGTTGTTGCAATAGACCAGTTGGTTTCTGATATTCCAACTTGACTCTTGCACAAGTCAAACATTTGCTCACTTAGGTGGCAATGTAGGCTTTCATGTTTGGCCACCAGTAAAGTGCCTTTAGGTCATGGTACATTTTATCTGACCCAGGGTGAATGGAATATTGGGATTTATGTGCCTCGTCCATCACTAGATTTCTCAAGTCTCCGTATCGAGGGACATAAATCCTGTTTTTGAAATATCGGACCCCATTCGATTTGGTTTCAAGCTGATTATCCATGCCCCGCATGAGTTCTGATGGGAGGTTATCGTCTTTCAAAGCGTCGAGTTGAGTATCACGAATTCGATCAGGTAAGTTGGTATGAATCGTGATTTGCAATGCTCGCACTCGTCTAGGCTTATCGGTTTATTTTCTACTGAGAGCATCAGCCACTACATTGGCCTTACCGGGTGGTACTTTATGGCACAGTCATAATCCTAAAGTAACTCGAACCAACGACGTTGTCGCATGTTCAACTCCTTTTGATCGTAGATATGTTGGAGACTCTTGTGGTCGGTGTAAATGGTGAATTTGGTACCATACAAGTAATGTCTCCATATCTTGAGAGCAAACACCACAGCTCTGAGTTCCAATTCATGGGTCGTATAATTCTTCTCGTGGATCCGTAGCTGTCGAGAGGCATTGGCTATAACCTTCTCGAGTTGCATTAACATGCAACCGAGACCCTGTATTGATGCGTCACAATGCACCTCAAAATTTTTTGTTCCCTCGGGGAGGGCTAGGATAGGTGCGCTACAGAGTTTGGTTTTCAACAGTTGGAAGGCAGACTCCTGCACGTCACCCCAGTTGTACTTAGTACCCTTGTGTGTCAGTGCGGTGAGGGGTTGAGAAATCTTTGAAAATCCCTCAACGAAACGTCGGTAGTAGCCAGCCAATCCTAGGAATTGTCGCACCTCAGTCGGAGTCATAGGTGCTTCCCGGTGTTTGATGGCCTCTACCTTGACTGGATCGACATGGTTACCACTCTCATTGATCACATGTTCTAAGAAGTGAACCTCGCGAAGCCAAAATTCGCATTTCGAAAGCTTAGCGTATAGTTGTTCCTTCTTTAGCAACTCCAGGATTAACCTCAGGTGTTCTTCATTTCCGGTCATGTTCTTGGAGTAGAAGAGAATATCGTCGATAAAGACAATAACAAACGTGTTGAGGTACGCCTTGCATACTCTGTTCATGAGTTCCATGAATACGGTTGGTGCATTGGTTAAGCCAAAAGGCATAACTGAAAACTCATAGTGACCGTACCGAGTTCTGAATGTCGTCTTCAAAATGACTTTTTCACGCACTCTTAATTGATGGTAAACAGATCTCATATCGATCTTCGAGTAGTAACTCGATCCTTGAAGCTGGTCGAAAAGATCATCAATTCGGGGTAGGGGATAACGGTTTTTGACCATCAACTTGTTCAGCTCTCGGTAGTTGATGCACATGCGAAAAGTCACGTCCTTCTTTCGGACAAATAGGACAGGGGATTCCCATGGTGATGAGCTAGGTCGGATAAAACCTTTATCCAACAAGTCTTGTAATTGAGTGGACAACTCCTGGAGCCCCACCGGTTAGAGTCGATACGGGGCTCGTGCTATAGGTGCCGCACTGGGGGCTAAGTCGATTTGGAACTCGACTTGTTGAATGGGTAAGAGTCCTGGCAAATCTTCGAGGAAGACTTCGGGAAAATCTTGCAAAATCGGTATATCTTCGATCCGCTTCTCTTCCGTGGGTTTCTCATTAACGTGAGCTAAAATCGCCGGATGACCCTTTCATAGATATTTCTGCGCCTTCATGTGGGTGATGATGCTGTAGTCATGCCGCTCTTCTCGCCCTGTATCGAGATGATTTCGCCGGAAGGAGTAGCGATTTAAACAACCCTGTCGTGGCATAAAATCTCTGCTATATCCTCAGATAGCCAGTCCATGCCGACAACAATGTCGAAACTACCAAGCGTAAATGGTATGAGGTCGATATTGAAGGTATGACCCACAGTTTCAACTTACATCCTGCTAGTACATGAGTTGTTTCTATAGACTTACCATTAGCTAATTCAACAGGAAACTTAGCTTCTAACGGAGTTGGAGTTAAGTCTAGGATTTTACTCCTATCAGCTCCAGTGTCAAACAAAATAGAAGCAAAACAGTCATTCACAGGGAACTTACTGGTAACCACATTCGGATTGCTGCGAGTCTCGCCTGATCCAATGACGAAAGCTCTACCTTTACTACTGTTTCCGTTACTGTTATTGCCTACATTGCTCTCATTCTGCTTCAGTTTTGGACAATCCTTCCTGAAGCGACACTCCTGACAACACTCAAAGCACCCTTTCATTGCTGAAGTCTGTTTATGAGCACCCTTACCCTCTAGGTCTCCCCTACAGTCCTTGGCCTGATGACCCAATTTTTCGCATCGCAAACACTTGATACGGTCGCATGGGCCAGCGTGTTGATAGTTGCACTTGTTTCACTTTGTGTACTTTCTAGCATAGCCACTCGAACCCTGTCTGCCACCGTTGTTGTTGGTGGAACCTTGATTATTGAAGTTTCGAGTGTGTTCATGTCTACGGTGGTGTTGTTGCTGTGGAGAGTTGATGATGAGGACCTTGTGTTGTCAAACTTCCTCTTTCCATACCCGGAGTTGTTGTTGTCATTGCTTGAGTTGTCACGAGTTTGGAACCTCTAGGTGGTAACGCTCCTTGTGCCACTGCTTGATCCGTTAGCTTGTGGGCTATTCGGATCACTTGCTGAATAGTGGTTGGTTTAGAAGACGTCACCATACCCTGAATCTGGGGCACCAAACCATCAATATACATCTTGATTCTCTTACTTGGCGGATCTACCATCCGCAGGCACATCATCGCCAGTTCGTGGGAACGGGTGGTGTAGGCTTCAATCTTAGAACCCACCATCTTTAACGCCCAAAATTCCGATTCCAACTTCGAGATTTCCTCTCTAGGACAATACTCTTCTCGCATCATGTTTTTGAATTCTTCCTAATTCATTGCATTTGCCAATTCCAAACCAAGAATCTGTACATTAGAGTTCCACCAGGTGAGGGCAGAATCTTGCAGTGTTTTAGCAGCAAACTTGACCCTGCTGGCTAGGGGACAGTTACACATCTCAAAATCTGACTCTGCCTTCTCGGCCCAACGCAGGAAACCTATGGTTCCCTTGGTGCCGTCGAACGAACTGGGTTTACAGTCTAAGTAATTCTTGAATGTGTACAGACTCCGGCCTGACCTCCGGCTTGATTCTGAACATGCACAACTAGAGCTGCCGCCGCATGGTCATTCAGTAGGGCTTGGAGTTCTGCTACAATCATGTTGATTTTGCTGTGACCACATCCAGCGTTTCTTCCAGACATCTCTGATTGCATTTTGTTCACTAGCTTCATTAGCTAAACATGAGCATCCTGAACTTCCTTCATGGCTTCAGTCAGGTAGGAAAATTCTCCTCCTAGCCTCAGCTCCATCCTATATCATTGCAGTAACATTCACTCTCGTCGAGTGCATAATGTCAACTTCACGCTCTAAACAGGAGGCGAGAGCTGCGAAAGCATGCTCCATTGGTAGGGTTATGGGTGGTAGCGTGTTGAAGAATATAGGACAGCCTGGGAGAGGTAGTGGGGGAACTTGATCTTGGTAGACAATCCGTTTGATCAATCTTGGGTACCAATCCTAGTTACCGTTTCACTCGTACACGTCTCCAGATGGGCGATGTCTCTTCGGTGCATGGGCTGCTAGTGTCGGGACTACTCGAGCTGGTGATGAGTCGGGCAGCTGCGGTTCATTTCCAGGGGCAGGAGACAACGGGTCGGACGATGATGATGATGATGGCGTCAACATCCCTACAGGAAAAGTCTTGTATGGGTTACGCGGGTATGAGTGAATGAGGTAAAGAGATAAAGAAAACGAATAACTAAATATATAATACATATTTAAATATGCATTGCATAAAATTATAAATAATGGGTAGTTGCGGTTATAGACTAGTATGAATGCATTTCTAGTTCGCTATAACCAATGCTCTGATACCAATATGTCACACCCTCAAAATCCACTAATGGGGTTTTACCGTCAGAGGGCGTGAACTAACAGGATCGGAATCATTTGTTATAATCAGACACCATATTTAAAGTTTTCAAAACCAACAAGACATCAAGTCTTAAATGAAATGCGGAAGCGTATATTTTAAAGCAAAAAGTTGCGCCACACAGGACGACTTAAAGCAATGGTGTTCAGCGAATGCATGTTCTATACCGCGTGCCCGCGTCGGCTACCTGAGAATGACATACTAAAAGTGTCAACACAGGGTTGGTGAGTTTACAAGTTTACACAAATAAAGCGTTTGCGTCTTAGCGTTACCAGATAATGTTAAGTCAATTATATATCAATAGGTAGCTAACCTATCAAGCATGTATTACTAAGTGTTCGACACCGAAGCTGACTCATTAATGATTGCCTTGCCACCAGGTCCACCACGACCATGGTAATGTGTTAGCCAAATTTAAACCCACTCGACCTACAGTCGAGTTTAGAGTTGGGTGGGGTTTGTCAAACCAAGTAGTACTACTTAAAGGTGACTCGCTATTATCCAAATATTAACTGGTTTGATGTTCAGAAGAACTTTAGTTGGTTTGTTGCCACTTAGCCTTACAAGTGTTATATAAAAGTAACAAAATCTAAAGCGTTGGAGTATGTTATCCCCCCCTAATAAAAGCGTTAAAATGAGTAAAAGGGGACGTGAAACTCACTGTTTGCAAAGATAACAAAAAGATCAGAGAAAGGTGTGTGTCATAGAAAATTCTCACTAGTGCTCTAAACACAAAATGAGATTTTGTAAGTATTTGAAATACAAGTGAGTCCCTAGACTCGACACACCAAACTTATGCATGAGATGTGTTCGTGTTAATTTGTGAAACATGTGTGACTCAACAAACACGTTGGTGATTAGTTACATGTGTGGACAGATATTAAGTGTTAAGTGTTACCATTGTACATTACTAGCAACTATCCACCACAAGGGCAAATAAGTCATAATATAGCAAACATCGATCAACAAATCATTTTTCATGCTAATTCAAGTAATTCAGCAGCTAATTTATCCATGCATATTTTTACTCGACAAGATTACTCTATTTAATAAATCATAACATATCAAATAAATCACCAAAACTCATCACAGAAGAAAACTTGAGTTAGGTTTCTAAAAATATTTTTATTATATTATTATCACACACGGTTTTCTCACAATGATCAAAACATCACAGCAAGCACATAGCTGTCATTATCATGCGCAACAGAATATTTTTAGTTATTTCCGTTTGATGGTAAATCCAATTAATACCAAACCAATTGGTTCAGATCCATAATTCTAATTATTAACTTCCAGGAATGGAATCAACTCAATTGGTCTTGTCGTTTATGAGATATGTTAATTTCAAAACAGCCTACCAGCAGACTTCCCGAATCAGACTTGCACAACAGATTTGTAAAACAATAAAAACTAAATTTTACTCGTCCAAAAATTACAAATTCAGACTCTTTATATACTAGACTCGACCTACTACATCATAGTATCAATAATCACTTCCAAATACAAAATGAACATCGAGATATTGTTGTTTGAACATGAAATTAAGAATATGTCCAGCATCAGTTTTCATCGAAACTCAACATACAAATAACCTATGAACTAGATATCATGCATACAACCCTAACTAATCAACAATCAACATATTTATTATTTAGGGTTTATGATTAATGTGTTCAATGACGCAAAAAATCTATAGAATAGGTTACATAAAGTGTTTAGTTTACCTGGTTAACACCTTAAGCTTTCAACAAGTTGCAAGGATGATTGTATGTGTGTGTGTTGTGTGTTTCGGTCAATCCAAGGGGGAGGGAGGTTGCTGTCGCAGGTGGGAGAGGGAGAGGGAGAAGAGGGTTAGGGTTTATGGTTAAGGTTGTTTATATATTAATTAAATAAATGACAAGTTACAACTAGCACCCTCAAATTCTATTTTGTATAATTCTAGCATAAAACATCAATCACCTCTATAATATAATGACATGCATACAAGCACACATTTATACATATAAACATAACACATAATTATATCAAGTACTTGTTTATAATATTTATTGTTTGTTCACCAACGGTTTGAATCGACTCGTGTGTGTTTCGGTGAAATCCCGAAAGACTACTTGTGTAATGATTGTTATGTGTCATTTAAAACCTAATTAAATGTAATGAGATATGCGTTAAATGGAATGACATAGTTCGTTTGATCTTGAGTTTGAATTAACGGAGTTCGGATTAACAGAGTTAACCTGAAATTGACGAGTGACACATCATTCCCATGTTGAAAGAATTTTCGTCCCGAAAATTCGTGTCACAACGCGATGGCTCTCTGAAAAGGTAAAAATTTTCAGCTTGTCACATTGTGTTTCATACACTGTTCAATTTAAGTATTGAGTTAATAGTATTGATACTCTCAAAATTGTTTCTCTCAATCTTCACCGTAATATTATATATACACATATACAATTAATAAATATACATATACTTAATATTAACATATAATCAACATATTTAGCATCAAGAGCTAGATTCGTATGATAAACTATTAGATATTAGATCTGAGATTATCGAGTTAAACAAGTGATATCAGAGCTTTCGGTTGCTCGATTGCTCGTGATTTGAGTGTTAATTTGTTATTTAAAGACTTATTAATTGTTATTTTAGAATAATTGAATATTCGATTTGATTTGACTCTATTGAGTGTGAATTTAATTGTGTTATGGATTGATTGGACTGAATCCGAGTGTGTTACGGTATTGGGAATATTATTGTGATCGGGAATTGGAATTTGGGTTGAATTTGTGTGGTTTTTGCTTGGATCTGTATTGTGACCGAAACAGAGTGTAGGTTTTGATTGGTTTGGTTACCAATTTAGTTTAATTGATTACGAGAATGACTGATCTGGATTTGTTATGTGTTTCCGAGTAATTTGATAGGTGAACTGGACGATTTGGTTTAGTATTGATTTTCTATTACAAATTTGGAACTCGTTATGGTGTTCTTAGTTTTCCAGATTTCTGGAAATTTAGTTTGAATATTTGAAGATCTTCATCTGTCTTTGAAGATTCGTTAAGTCATCAACCAGTTCGTTAAGTTTTGCTCACTAATTCGTGTTCCAGTTCGTTACATTTTGTGATTCGTGCTATCCAATTCGTGAAACACGTGTCCAGTTTGTTAACTTTAAGATCCAACAACTTTTGCCATGTGGCAATAGTTGTCAGAGTTTGTTACAACCGTTGTAACAACCTGATTCGCAATAGTTGATTGGTTATCAACTGTAGCTACATCATTACTTTAATTCGTCGTCTTAAATCGTTAAGAAAACTCACCAGTTCTTTATTTTAATTCGCAAAGATTTCCCTTCTTGATTCGTTACCTGATTCGTTAGGGGAACTTAGGTTTTGTCTTCGTAATTCGTTACGTTGAATTCAGATTCTTTAATCTGATTCGTCCAACTGATTTGTTGACTCATTTCGTCAAACTAATTCATTAGTTTTAACCTTATTCGTTGAATAGTTCGTTGTAATATATTTCATGTCACTATACCTGATTCGTTAACATTTCAGAGTTCGTTAACATATCAGATTCGTTAATACTGTTTCTTATTCGTTACTTTCACTTTGTTAATTATGATTCGTTAACCACTATTTACAGTTCGTTAATTCCGCTGTTCATAGTTCGTTTATATGTTTTTAACCTTTAACCCTTGAAGTTTGAAAATTTGGTCATTTAGAAACATGGCTGGTATGTATGCTTTGGCTTTTCAAAATTTGTTAATGAAACAAATGTTGTAACTAGATACCGAGATAGGTTCACATTCAAAATGTCCACGATTAATGAAATTTAGCGATTTTGCTAAATGGGGAACCCCGTTTTCGTGCTCATTTGGGTTCTGTTCATCCTGATTGCTCGTATAGCTTGGATGAGGTTTACACCGTTCCTATGATTGGAGATGAGACTATTGGTTACAAACCTAAAGCTATCTCTCAATATTCACAAGAAGAAAAGAAAGCGTTAAAAATTGAGACAAAAGCCTACTTTACTCTTACAATGGCTTTACCCGAAAACATCTTTCACCAAGTGGGTAGCATAAAAATTTGTGCTTCACTATTTCAACATATTCGTATGAGGAGTATGGTTAACACCGCTGAAAGGAAGAAAGTCATGCTAAAGTTTTAATTTACAAACTTTAATTTATTGAACGGTGAGACTGTTGAGGAGACGACATGGTTTTATCATTTGATAGCTGAGATGGATAAAATGAAATTGGAAACCTCTGAAGTTGATAAGATTGATACTATCAAGAGTGCACTACCGAGTTCTTATTCTACGTTTTTAATGGTTCTGAAAGAGAACAATTATTTCAAGAAATAAGACTTGACTACAACTGAGTTCTTGCAAAAGATTGAAGCAAGAGAGTGCGATCTAAAATGTCAAAAGCCTTCAAATGAGAGTCAAGATCCTGCTTTTTATGGTGGTAGCATGCCTTTAAGTTCAACCATTTCACCAATCACTGCATTTCTTACACAAAATGCAAGTGAGAATGCAACAACCATCTATAGTGATCCAAGAGCATGTTTCTACGCTGCTGGTGCTTCTGTTGGATCTGGAAATTTATCTACTATAAATCAATTCTCTCCACCACCGACTGTAAACATGAAGAAAGCTGAACAAAACTTTGCTTTCTTGACAGCCTTCAAGTCTTCCTATGAGAATTTGGTGAGTAGTAAGATAGCCACAAGTGATTTGACTGATGAAGACTATGATCAGATTGATCCGGATGACTTACAGATTATTGACTTGAAGTGGAATATGGCGATGATTTTGTTCGTAAGGTTAAAAGGTTTATGCAAAGGACCAGCAAAGATCTTCCTGCTTTAAACAAGAAATTGGGATTTGACAAACTGAAAGCCAAATGTTATAATTGCCAGGAATTCGGACACTTTGAAAAGGAATGTGATAAGCCGAAAAAGGAGTATACTGGTCCTTGTTATTGTCTACTTCTGGGTCACAAGCAATGTTAGCCGATGGAACTGATTGGTCACAATGTCTATTGTGTAATGACAATCAAGTCAATTTGGTTATGTTCAAGACAAATGATGTATTTCAAGATGCAAGCGGAAGTGAGGTATCGTCTGATAATGACACTGAATTGGACTCTGACGATTCATGTGTTAATATTCCAAGCACGTTTGCTTGCATGGCTAAGATCAATGAGGTTAGTCATTCTATCTCTGCTACTTTGTCTATTAAAGTAACTTGTGTTGAATGTGAAACTAACAAACCTAAGTTAGAGTCTTTAAAGAATCATAATGATAATTTAGTGAGAGAAATTGATTCATTAAATGATACTTATTGACAATCTCTTGAATCCCAAATGAGATCTCGAGGGAAGATTGAAGCGTTTTCGACAAGTAACCATGATCTTAAGGCTGAGTTATCTGTTAAAATGACAATCAATGATCAAAAGTTTCAAGAAATTTTGAAACATCGTTCAAAGATAACCAAGCTTGAGAATGAGGTTCTTGAGTTAAAGAACAAGTTGGGAAAATTCAGAAATTCTTCATTTCTGCTAAACGAAATAATCGAAGTATCGGGTAAACAAAATGATTCAAAGAAAGGTATAGGTTTTGTTGGAATTCCACCACCTTTTCACAATGATTATAAAGTAAATCCTTTTGCTAAAAGAAGAGAAAATGTGATTGTGAAAGAACCTGTGATTTCTGAAAAATCTAAACCAGTTAAATCTGAAACTGTTAAAGCCCAACCTGCAACTCAGAAACCTCATGTAGAAATCAAAAAAGTCTTTGTTGAAAATGTTGACAAAGTTATTATTGAGGATGTGTTTGAACCTGATGTTGTACACAAAAATGAAAACATTGCAAGTTCTAATCACATTCTTTGTGAACCTCATGAATTTGAGGATGCTGTGTGTGGTTCACACACAACTCATGTGAGAAAAGAAAACCAAGTTAAGGTTAAACCCGTGAAGGCTAAGAAACCAAAAAATCCTAAGATTTCTGATGAGGACTTGATGTGTTTCATCAATCCTACTGCTTCTAAGCCATCATATGCTCGTGTTTTTAAGTTAAAGGGAATGAACACGATGTTCCTGAAAAAGACATTACGATTAGTATTATCAATCCGGAACTGATCGAAAGTGTCTTTTACAGTGAAACTGACAAGCTACAAGACCTTGAATGTCAATATGCTTGTGCCAAAACATCAAACTCATCAGACCCATTGGTTAGAGCAAAACAAGTACTAAAAAATGCTAAGAGAGTTCAGTTTGTGAAATCCACTGGAACTGACACATTGCAAAGTTTTTCAAAATGCTCTAATCTTGACTTTTATCTGAAAAAGAAGTTTGTATCGTCTGATGATTTGGCCAGGAGTTTCATTAAAAATTTGATTTATCAACCTTTTGTTGCATCTGTTTTTGCCAAACCTCAACATGATCGTGTGGGCATGCGAAGCAGCTTTTTGTGTGGACAACAAGGTCATGTGGTGAGAAACTGTGGTCAGCAGAAATCCCAGAATCTTTATCCATTTGTCAAGGACCATTCAAAACCGGTTCCTTTTATAAAGGCGATTTTGAAACGACCTGTGTCGTGTGATGATGATACTCACATTATGTTTTCAAACGTGAATCCACGTAAGGTAATTCATGTGAGCGAAACACATGGTCAAGTGAAACCGAAGTTTGTGCCAACTGAGCGTATATGCAAGAACGTGAACTCAAATGTCGTTCAAGCTTCTTGTCTAAGACGAATGTCTAAGAAGCTGGTAACTTATTCTCAAGTTGTTGAACAACAGTTGAACAACAGTTTAAACTAATCACTTTTACTTTGTGTGTAGGGTACATCCAAGACCGTGTCTGGTGAAAACTAGATAATGGATAGTGGATGTTCTCGTTATATAACTGGAAATCTCGACCTCTTACCAAATGTGAGAAATATTCAAGGGGGTTATATGGCGTTTGCTAGGAATTCTGGGGGCATGATAACAAAAGAGGGTGACGTTTTAAATGGTCACATTACATTTGAAACAGTCAATTACTGTGACAAGGTTGAACGTAAATTATTAAGTGTGTCGCAAATCTGCGATAAGAAGTACACCACGTTATTTACTGATAAAGAGTGTCTGATTTTGAACCAGGTTATGTGATTCCCGAGGACATGGTTGTCATGCGATCACCTCGTTCGAATGATATTTATGTTTTAAATATGAGTTCTAATGTATCAACGTCTATCGAAACATCTTTTGTCTCAAAAGCAACCGAGAAAGACTCTATTCTATGGCATCGTAGAATGGTTGACATACATGTTCGTAATATGAACTATTTATTGGAAAATGATTTAGTTGAGGGTGTTTCTTTGAAGAACTTTAAGTTATGTGATCACTGCGTTGCATGCAAGAAGGGCAAGCAGAAGAAAAAGTCACACCCATCTAAGTTATTGAATTCCATTGATACTCCTTTTAAACAACTTCATATGGATCTTTTTGGTCATGTGAATCGTGCTAGTATCTCTGGAGATTGGTATTGTTTCGTTGTTACCGATGATTATTCAAGATACTCATGGGTCTTATTTATAAGTTCAAAGGATCAAACACCTGTTCTGGTACAAAACCTAATCACTAAAATCGAATCACTATAAAAACAAATGGTGAGGAGAATTCAAAGTGATAATGATACTTAATTTAAGAACACTGTATTGGATTTCTTTTGCATTCAAAAAGGAATTCACCACGAATACAGTGCACCCTATGTACCATAATAGAAAGTGTTGCTGAAAGAAAGAATAAAACTTTGATTGAAGCCGCAAGAACTTTGCCTGCTGATTCTAAGCTTCTTGTCCAATTCTGGAATGAGGCGGTGAATACAGCTTGTTATACACTTAATCGGGTTCTAACTGTTAAACAACTCATGATGACAAGTTATGAGCTATTAAACAATTGAAAGCCTAACTTAAAGTACTTGGAACCATTTGGGTGCTATTGTACGATGTTGAAGAAGGATGTGGGTATGTTTGAAGAAAGATATTGAAGGATATTTCTTAGGTTATGCGTCTCCAAAGAAAAGGGTATTTAATGTCACTACCGGTTGTGTTGAGGAATGTTATCATGTGGATTGTACAAAGTACACCACACCTCCTTAACGGAAAGGTCCCGACTGGATGTTTGATTATGATGGCTTATTTAATTCATTTACTCCATCAACTAAGAACTTAGATGAATACCTAGTTCGAGCATACTTTGAAGATCATTTGACCATTCCAAGGTTCTCAAGTTATAATGATGTTAAAGCTCCAACTGATGCTTCAACTGAAGATCCATGTGATGTTTCTCCAGCTGCTTTTGATAATGTATCTACTTCTTATGATGATAATCAAGCTGATGATCTGGTTATTAAACTTGAGAGTGATGTTTCATCTCCTGAACTTGGTGAACATTACACTAACTTATTTTTATAATTTTGTTGTTTCTGAGAATCCCACTCTTCGGATTCACAATTATCATCCACAGGAAAACATCATTGGAGAACTTGATGTGGGCGTTCAAACACGTCATCAAGTTGCTTCTTCAAATGAGAATAACGTCTTGTGTGCTTATGCAGATTTGCATTATACTAGAATTGTAAATTTTGCTAAATTCACTTGCTTTCTATCCCAAGTTGAGCCAAAGACGTCTCTTATGGCACTTTTAGATCCTTATTGGGTAAAAGCCATGCAAGAAGAATTACAGCAATTTGCACGTTTGGGTGTTTGGGATTTAATCGACAAACCCGCTAGAGTCAAGAAAGCTATTCCGACTAAGTGGTATTTAAATGTAAGAAAGACGATCGAGCGGTGATCGTAAGGAACAAGGCACGATTAGTGGTGCAACGTTTTCATCAGCAAGAGGGTATTGATTACACTGAAGTGTATGCTCTGGTTGCAAGATTGGAATCTATTCGAATCTTTCTGGCGTATGCTGCTTATAAGAATATCAAGGTCTATCAAATTGATGGTAAAAGTGCTTTTCTTAATGGTAAACTACACTAGGAAGTGTTCGTTTTACAGCCTCCTGGCTTTGAAGATCCTGATTATCCGGACCGAGTTTACCGATTAAACAAAGCCCTGTATGGTCTACATCAAGCCCCGAGATCTTGGTATGGCATGCTCGCCGACCATCTGACAGATAACGGCTTCAAGCGAGGGACTGCCGACTGCACTTTATTTCATAAGACTGTTGGTGATGATCTTCTCCTAGTTCAGATTTATGTCGACGATATTATCTTTGGGTCAACAAACAACACGTTATGTAAGGAGTTCGAGAAGTAAATGCAAACGAAGTTCGAGATGAGCTCAATGGGATAGATGAATTTTTTTCTTGGGTTCCAAGTTCACCAGTCTGCGAAAGGAATCTTTATTCACCAGACCAAATATGTGAACGATGTCTTGAGCTGATTTAAGATATCTGCCAGAAAAATCCCTTTAACTCCTCTCCCCGTGGGTCACAATTTATCACCGGATGAATTGGAGGATCTGTTTAATCCTACCCTCTATCGTGCTATAATCGGATCTTTAATGTATCTAACGGCTTCTCTCCCCGACATTATGTTTTCTCTTTGTCTTTGTGCTAAGTTTAAAGCAAGTCCCCGACTGACTCACCTAGCTGCGGTCAAGAGAATTTTTCAGTATCTGAGAGGAAATCCAGACATCGGGTTATAGCACCCCCAAGGACGATAACTATGAGCTTACTGTCTTTTCAGACTCGGGCTATGGAGGTTGCAAGATCAATTTCAAATCAACCACTGCAGGGTGTCAATTCTTAGGAAACTGGCTTGTTTCATGGCAGTGTAAGAAGCAGACGACGGTCTCTACTTCAACCGCTGATGCAGAATATGTTGCAGCCTCGAGTTGTTGTTCCCAGGTTTTGTGGATTCAACAAAATCTGCGGATATGGTTTGAAGTTTATTACTACAACTATTTTGATTGATAACTCTGCCGCCATGAGTATTACAAAGAATCCCGTACAATATTCTAAAACGAAACATATCGAAATTCGATATCATGTCATACGGGATTACTTTGAAAAGAAATTAATCGACCATGAGAAATTACATACTGATTTTCAGAAAGTCAATCTATTTACCAAAGCCTTTGACAAAACTCGATTTCATTTTTTTCTTGGTTTAAATGGATTGAAGATCCTTGCTGATATCCTGAAACAAGGATAACTAACTCTCTTTTCTGTTTATTTTTCATTTTAATTTATATTGATTTTGCGTTTTAGGGGGTGAAAAATTTTAGAAAATAAAAAAATATTGTGCTTTTCGTATGTATAGATATAATCCAAAAACGTTTAAAAATTTTAAAAAGGTAAAAAACAATGAAAATTTTTGAAAAATAAAAAATATTGTGATTTCTTGTCTTCAGTGTTTTCCTTTAAACTATTTGAAAAACCAAAAACATTATAAAACTTTGAAAAAGACAAAAAGATATTTTATGTTTGTACAGAAAAATCCGAAAATCCAAAAAAATTGTGACGTTTTCATGTTTTTAAAGGAAACTCAATGCATTTCTCATAAATCTTTATAAAATTCAAAATTTGATCAACAATATAATGGTTTAAGTCAAGTTGCGGTAATATGGAAAAAATTAAATTAAGCTTGAACCGATATTAGAGACTGATAGTTTCTAATATTCTGTGCTTTAATTGAACCATTAATCATATCACAAAAACACTTGAAGGTTTGTTTTAGATTTAGGTGGATAACAATACCAATGGCCGACTTAACGCCAGTCATAATATCGCTGAAATATAAAACTATGATGGAAGGGCAATCTGGTCAATATGATTCTCTGCTCAAACTCACCAAAAATCCAAAAATATGTACTGCTTTTGAAAAACAATAGAAAAACACAAAAATATTTTCCATTCTATGTTTTTCTTTTAGGATATTTCTTTTGTAAATATTACTTTTACGTCAAAAATATCAAAATATCAAAAAGATTTTACTTTTCAGTTTTACTTATTATTTAATTCTTTTAAGTTAAGTGTTTCAAAGGGTAAAACACGTTAAGGTATTCGATCATCGAGATGTGGGTTCTCGGTGATTCTTTTAAGTTAATTGGTTTTATTATTTAATTCATATTTAAATTTAATTGATTTAATTGATTTATTTATTTAAGTTAAAATTAAATAATATATACTTCGTTTTCTTTTATTAGTTAAATTATAACGAACTAAGACATTCATCGCGAATTGAGCTCCAATTCGTTAACCTTATTTCACTTCCGCACTCTGTAAACGAATGGCTTTTAGTTCGTTAAGTATTTCTAACGAATCACACTCTAATTCGTGAAAGCCACGTGTTAACTTACGATAACGAATCGACTGATTCGTTATTTAAAAATTCAAACGAATCAGACGATTCGCTACATTGAGAACTGTGCAGTGTCAGATATATATAGGGATTCGTGAAACGATTCATTTCACATTATTCTTTTTCTTCTTCCTTGTATACTGTTACTCTGCTCAAATTTTCAAGAATTTTCGATCTTCGAATTTCAGTGTTTTGTTTCTATATTTGTGATTCTAAGGTATAGTCGATCATACCTTCATGATTTATCCGGGTTTGATGGGTTAATTTTTGGATTTCCCTATTGAGTTTTAAGGTTTATATAAACCTACAAGTTAAATGATTTGTACCATGTTTTGGTGTTACTGGTCAATACCATTTTAATCGTAATGGGTTTCTGAGATCCTCGTGATCATTTGTTTGGTTATCCATCGTTGTTTATGGTGGAATTGATAACAAATCTGCAATTTTGACTCTCCATGTTCTTGGTGATTTTGACCTTGACCAAATAAGTCAAAGATTAAGCTTAATTGGCCATTCGTTAGTGTGTAACGAACTGGAACTCACTCGTGTCCAATTCGTTATACTTTTGAACGAATTAGGATAACGAGTCAATATCTTTAACGAAACAGATTTGTATTCGTTATTTATAACGAATTAGCCATTACTTCGTTAAATCATGTTTGTGATTCGTTAGTCCTAATTCATTCTCAATTTAGTTGATAGCTAAGTAGCTATCTTGTTATAACGAATTGCCATTCATTATAATGAATCAGACTTTTGAAAGAATGACATATTTATTATAATTTTTAAAATTAAAAGTTCTATAAATTGGTTAATTTAAAATTTAATTATATATTAATATTGGTGTTTTTTATTTGATTTTATTTATCACTAATTCTTGGTTTATTTTCATAGTAAAATGGCCGATAACATGGAACATAATCCTCCATATGTTGTCAACAACAACAGCATGAACAAGAGTTACCATTACTTCCGTACTACACGAGGCATAACGTCTGTGCTTTTGTCGGTACGAACTTTGCGGATGAACACTTATTTCGTCCCTTATTGACGTTCATTCGACGTTCAGCTATACACTTTGCTGTGACTGCTCGGCCAAAAGTGAACACGGCCAAGTATGTTGAAGTTGAAAACCATATTGAAGCCAAAATCAACCAAACGCCTATTATTGTTGATACTGATGTGATCCGACATGTGCTTCGGTTTGGAGATACTGTTGATCACCCGTGTGAGTTTGATAAAAGTTTGCTCAATGGTTTGTTTCGTAGAGTATTCTATGGGGGTGAAATTGAAGCATCCATGTATAACAAGAATGGATTATGCCCAACGTACAAGTATTTATTTCATGTACTAATCCAAAGCTTAGGAGGACGAAAAGCTGGCTTCGATGAATGCAGGATTATGCTACAATTGCATTTGTTGCGTTGATTCTGAACAAGCCATTCAACTTCTCAGAAATTATCTTTTATCATCATAAGGAAAAATGCCTTCAGACGGTTCAACGAGAGAAGTTTTTAATGTATCCTCGATTCTTCTAGTTAATAATTCAAGATTTGATTCCTAATCTTGTTATTGATCAAACATTGGTGGATGATGTGTTATCATTGGAGCATATGTCTGCTGATACTGTGCGACGGATGAAAATCTATCGGAAAGAGACCCCCCGGACAAAACGTTTGATTGGTCATCTGGTGAATCCAGATTATGTATGTCTTGACAATGATCGCTGGATCCATGATGACTCGGATTCTGAGCGTGAGGAAGGACCAGGAGGAAATGAGGGTGGACGTCTCTAAAAATCGAAAATAAAACTAGGAATGTTTGACGAACAGTATAAAGATAAAGAATCATTATTATTTCGACATAAGAAATGGGTGTGAAAAATCCCTTTCTTGTGTCGAAGGCTAGGAAACTAATAGCCCCTCCCAGGAATATTTGTTCCCTTCATTTATCCGTTCTATTTCGCGTTTCCTTTTGGATAGGATCTAGCCAAAGTAAATCGTATTAGAATCAAATGCATTTTATGACATTTCAATCACACAATAGCAACATAATAACATCACCCTGGTTTTTTGAAAAAAAAAACAAAGAAAGAGGGGGTTAAGTCAAACAATCTTCTTTACAATCTACATACTATGGCTAGGGATATGGTACAAAGAATTACCGGCATCTCGTAGAAAAATAGTATAATAAAAGCATTTCTAATTTTTTTTATATGGTGATGGTGGTAATGGTGGTGCTGGTAATGTTATTGGTAATGCTCCTACTCTACAACCAACTGAGGTTGAAGCTGCTTTAGCTGGTGCTATAGCCGCTCATCATAAACGGAAAGGGAAGGGGTTGGTGAAAGAAGGGTCGTCTAAGCAACGAGTGTCGGCTGGTTCCGACACCTCATTTGGAGTTCATCCTCCAAGGTCGTTCACACCTCAAAGGTGCCGCTTACTACTAGCACCCCGTAGCTTACATTGACGACCACACTTACGACAGATCCAAGGCTTGGTATGATTCCTCATTCAGTTTTATCTACAATACCAAAGCCTTCAACTACTACGTCGGTGGTTTCTCCGACACCGATGATGATGCCTCCACCACCTATGGACTTTTCATTTTTGTGGCTTAACCAACCTCAAGGTCCTGTTCAACCCATCCCTGCTTCGTTCCATGCTATGACTCATGATCAGCAATTGGGTATGGTGTTGAGTCATATTTTTGTGACAAGATAAATCAAAAAAAATATATGACTTCCCCTTACTATTTGTAAGATTATCAAAAGCCTTTTTAATATTGATAGTCGAAATAAATACAATTTTATTTATTTATTTTTCTTTTCTTGATTTGTTTCGTTATTGTCAATGTATTTCTTAATAATTTTTTTTGTTGATTCCATAAAAAGTTGTAGATCGATTCTGCGCATATTAATGATACATAGAAAGATATTTATGTATATCTTTTCAAAGAAAAATTGAACTATTAATTAATATTTTTTATTTTGAATATTTTCCAAATTTTTTTGTATGAAAATAAAATGTCCGTTGATCGAATGAATCAAGAACGCATGCTGGAAAATCAAAAGAAGCTGCTAAGTTACGTATCCTTCTGTCAAAAGGGAACAAAGGCCCTTCAAGAGATTTTTGAGTCTCAGGGGGTGAAAATATAGAATAAGAAGATCTCATCTTGCAGTTTACGTGCAAAGATGATGAACTTAAGAAGCTCAAGAATGATGAAGAAGATCCAGATGCTTCGGGTACTGGGGGAAGTGAGCCTAAACAAACTCACGGCTCGGCTTCTGGTGCTGGTACGAGTGCAGCTGGTGTTTCGGAAAAACAAATTATCGCTCATCATGATTATACAGCTACTACACCATTGAGATTATCAAGGCTGATACCGTCATTTTTGTTGATGATAAGGGGGTGGTTAGAAGCATAGTGAATGCAGACGAGATTGCTGTGGGACAGTTTGTTGAAAGGTCCCTAACACTAGAGCAGATTTCGATCTTGCTTGGATTGAATGATGACGAGTTAACTGTGTTAGAAGCTGAGGAGGACGTAGAGGTTGTGAACGATGAAGAGATCTTAAATGATCCGACTGTTGAGATGAATACAACATTTATTTATGAGGATGAGGAAGTGGAGATCGAAGACATGACTGTTGAGGAATACCCTGATCTGTTTCAACACACCAATGTTCATCAGCGTGCTCCAATATTTACTGAAGAAACGGCCAAAGCAGAAGATCTTTTGGAGAAAACTTCCAAGGGAAAGAACATCATTGATATGAGATTTGGTTCGAATCCCTATCCTTCTGTTGCCGATATTCAAAGTTGGTTTTCTCATCGAGATTAGAGGGCTCGTAAGATTACTGATGAGCATCGATACGTTGATCATGAACTGCAGGTAGAAGCCATTGCACGCACCAAAGCAAATCAGATGACATCTTTCAAGGCCGTGTCTAAAGTTCAAGGTGATATTATTTCTTGGCTCTTTGATTCTGAATTAATAGTATGTTTTATCAAATGGGAGAAGGGCGTTCAGTACTATGAAAAGATGTCTGAGGTCCTCTCTTTGCCAAGATGGGATGTACGTATTCTTGCATATCGTCCGTTCATTAATCGAGGTGGGAACCACCAAGCTAGTTGGTTTCACCAAAATTTACTGTTCGAGGTGAACAACGGTTTTAAATTTTTTAAGCCATAAATTCCAATGAAGCGTGTGCCGGTGAAGACTTAAGGTAAAGCCGCCAAAGACCATGAAGCGTGTTCCGGTGAAGACTTTGAACCAACACATGTATTTATCCCTCAACCGCTAGTACTACGACAACAAGCCTGGCGAGGCCGTTATTGTGCTGGGTAAAGGTTTATAGACCGAGCTGATAAAGATCATAGATCCAATGTGGCTCGTGAATTTGATAGAGACCGACAATGACGTGTTGTTCAAGAATAAGTTATTTATAGAGCGTCGTGAAGACCATGACCGAGCAATGCAATTTCAACGCGTTGTTAGGGTGTGTCATGAGCATGGTTTTCACGCAGAGATTGGCAGACAAGACGCTTTAAGTAATTTAAAAGACAAAGAGCTCAAGACGAGGGGGTGTCTGTTAGTACATTGTTTTGCGTCTCGAGCCTTTGTATCTATCGTTAATGTATTTATCCTTTATTTAATGTAAAAGATATTTACATCTTATCTAGTTCGTTAGTAGAACATGCTAGTTCGTTAAGGATGTTTAACGAACTAGCCCTTAAGTTATGTTTCCTCCTGATTCGTTAACGATGTTTAACGAATCAGGGGTGATTCGTTAAGTTAGTTCGTTTAATCTATTGTAACGAAGTCGGTGTCTAGTTCGTTATGGAATGTTAACGAACTAGACCCGTCTTCTATATATAGTGTTTCATGCACTGTTTAATTTAATTTTTGAGTTAAAAGTATTGTTACTCTGTCAAAATCTTTTCTCTCAATATTCACTGTAATATTATACATACACATATACAATTAATATATATACATATACTTAATATTAAAGTATAATCAACATATTTAGCATCATGAGCTAGATCCGTATGATAAACTATTAGATCTTAGATCAGAGATTATCGAGTTCAAACGGTACCAAGAAGACATGCAAGAGAAATGGCAAGGGGAATTGAAGCACATTTTGAACCGGTCATCACTAATAATCTATTCCTCAAAATCAACAAGGAAGAACATTAGAGGTAGGAACCAACTCACTCCAAAGTTTACCAAACTATAAGGGCTTAGCAACGGAAGAACCTTATATTCATTTGTAGGCGTATGACTCTATTTGCAACACGATTAGGGGTCAAGGTTTCTCATCGGATGAGGTTAAGTTGGTCCTTTTTCAATTTTCATCGAAAGATAAGGCGAAAAGATGGTTTTACACATTGCCTTCCGCAACAATTTATACTTGGGCCGAGATGCAACAACTGTTTTTGAAAGAGTTTTTCACGGATCAAAAGACTAATGATGCAAAATAGAGTTTGAGAAATTTGCCAAAACAATCGGCTGAGATGTTTCATGAAGCATTTGAACGATTTAACATGATGATCAAGAATTTTCCTCACCATGGTATTGCTCTTTGAGAGTTGTTGAATTCTTTTCACGAAGGGTTGGATATGGAAGATGAGTGGGATTTGATGTCAATTACAAATGGTATATTTGGTACTAGTTATGAGCAAAATGATTGGGCATTTTTGGATCAAATATCGGTCACATCAAAAAGAAAGGCTCAAACCGCAAGAAGAGCAAGGCCGAAAATTGGAAGACCGCGAGTAAATGTTGTAGAAGATGGAGGAGTACAAACCACGAATCAAGTAATTGATTTTTGTATAAATTGTAATGAACTGGGTCATGCATCAGATGCCTGTACCGATGGTCAAAAACCAGTGGAGGAGGTAAATACGATTCAATGTCAAGGGGGAGGAGGTAGAAATTACAACATTAACTCAAACACTTACCACCCCGGGTTAAGAAATCATCCAAATTTCGAGTTAACAATACAACAATCAACGAAATTTCGAGCGGGAACAATCAAGGCTTTCAGAGTCAATTTCAACAAACGGGTAGTGGTCAAAGTGGGTCTTCGGGTTAAAGTTCTTCAAGTGGGAATGAAGTCATGCATATGCTTAGGATGATGCAACATGACATGCAAAGGAGAAATCAACTTGATAAAGTTCACATGCAAAAGGATGAAGTCCGTGACAAAACCATTCAATCATTGACCACTCAAATGGGTCAACTTTTAGGCGAAGTGTCGGATTTGAAGAAAAACAGAGGTCAATTGCCAAGTGACACCGAAGTAAATCCTTCTCATAGTTCTTCTTGTAATGTTTCTGTTAATCATGTTAGTGTTTTGAGAAGTGGTCAAGAATATAAATCTAATTTATCCCCAGGTTTGGTTTATGGGGTGGTTGAGGACATTATGGGGAATGAAAGTGATGATGATGAGGTTGAAATCAAGAAACCCACTAAACATGTCACTTTTGAAAAACCGTTACAAGAACCGGGTCAAGCCCCAAACTCACAAGATAAAAACAAGAAAATTGAACCAAATGCGGTTCCATTTCCTTCGGATTCGCTTGACCCGGGTAAGAAAAATATAATTTCAAAATGGGGTCCTCAAAAAGAGGAAATGTGGGAGGTGTTAAAACATGTAAAAGTGAATCTATCTTTACTTGAGGGAATTAAGCAAGTACCCACTTATGCCAAATGTTTAAAAGAATTGTGTACCAAAAAGAGGAAACAAATAGTGCCTAAACGGGTTGAGTTTACCCAGTGGGTACATGCGGTTTTGAAAGAAGATCTTCCTCCTAAGCTCCAAGATTCGGGAATACCTTTAATAAATATTCAATTCGTGATTTTCAAATGTCTAGGGCATTGTTAGATCTTGGAGCCAGAGTGAGCATTCTCCCAGGGATTTATATGACAAATACGACTTTGGTCCATTGAAACGTGATTAGACTACAGTTGTATTGGTTGGTTTGTCTCATAAACTTCCTCGTGGGATTGTGTGGGATGTGAGTGTGAAAGTTGAGGGTATTTATTATCATGTTGACTTTTTGGTTTGGATTACTCATCAGTTGACACAAGTCAACAACAAAATGTTATCTTGGGTGGACCATTTGTGAACACCGCCCATGCGATCATTGATAGTAGTGAATAAGATGAGGATTATGTGGAAGCTTGTATTTTTGATGATTCTGAACAGGTACACGTGTGTGCTTTGCGGATGGAGGAGCAAAAACAGGACGCTCTATCTGTTCAAGAGGGAAGACAGCCATGGACGCATCAATTCGAGAGCCTTCCAACGAAGATTAATTCGTACATAAAGCCAGCTTTGGAGTGTCTACCAAAGGTTGAATTGAAGGAACTTCTGAGCCATTTGAAGTACGCATTTTTAGGAGAGAATGAAACACTTTCCGGTTGTCATTTCTTCTAACTTGGTGGAAGCCCAAAAGCGGGCGTTGGTGAAAGTTTTTGAAGAACATAAGATGGCCATTGGATGGACACTTGCATATCTAAAAGGTATTAGTCCTTCTATTATTATGCATAAAATAATTAAAGATGAGGAGGCTAAACCAACAAGGGAGACGCAAAGAAGATTGAACCCGAACTTGCAGGAAGTGTTGAAAAAGGAGGTGATCAATTGGTTGGATTATGGGATCATCTATCCCATTGTAGACAGTGCATGGGTGAGCCCGGCATAGGTAGTGCCCAAGAAAGCAAGCATCCAGGTAATAAAAGATGATAACAGTGAACAAATTGCCACCCGACGGTAACCGGGTGGCGAGTGTGCATTGATTATAGGAAATTAAATACCACCACCTCAAAAGACCATTTCCCATTACCATTCATTGACAAAATAATTGAAAAACTTTCAGGTCAAATATACTATTGTTTTTTGGATGGGTATCCGGAGTACAATCAAATTGCAATCCACCCGGATGACCAACACAAAACCACCTTCACTTGTCCATATGGTACGTTTTCCTTTAGGCAAATTCCATTTGGATTGTGGAATGCCCTGGCCACTTTCAAAGATGAATGATGAGTATTTTTTTCAAACAAGGTCGGGGATTCATTTGAGGTTTTTATGAATGAATTTTCCATTTCGGCCCAACTTTCAACTCTTGTCTCAACTATTTAGAAAAAGTTTTGAAACTATGTGTTGAGACTAACTTGGTTCTAAGTTGGGAGAAATGTCATTTCGTGGTGCAAGAGGACACTGTGTTGGGTCATGTAGTCTCAAGTAAGGGGATGGAAGTCGATCAAGAAAAAATCAAAGTAATTCCATCATTGCCACCACCTAAAAATGTTAAAGGGGTCAGATCATTTTGGGACATGCAAGATTCTATAGGAGATTTATTAAAGGTTTTAGTGCAATTTCAAAACCTTTATGTAAACTTTTATTGAAGGATGTCCCCTTTGAGTTTACTAACGAATGTTTGCAACCCTTTGACAGTTTGAAGGAAAAATTAGTTCAACCACCCATTCTGAAATCGTCGGATTGGTCAAATCCATTCGAAATTATGTGTGATGCTAGTGATAGCACGGTTGGAGCAGTATTGAGTCAAAGAGTGGATAAAAAGAGGGTGGTGATCTACTATGCTAGCAAAACTTTATCCGAGGCACAATTGAATTACACTACTACCGAAAAAGAGTTACTTGCGGTGGTGTATACCTTATAAAATTTTCGTTCGTATATCTTGGGAAGTAAAGTTGTGTTTTATTCGAATCATAGAGCGGTACGATATTTGATGGAAAAGAAAGATGCAAAACCACACTTGATTCGCTGGGTGTTGTTGAATGAGTTTGATCTAGAAATCTATGACAATAATGGTTCTGAGAATGTAGTTGCGGATCACCTGTCTCGGATTCCACTTGAAGTGTTGATGATCCGATAGAGATTAACGAAAAATTTCCAGATGAACAGTTGCTTACTGTTTCAGCCGCACCGTGGTATGCTCACTATGTTAACTATTTAGCCATGGGTGCGAATCCCAAACTTTGGTCGAAGAAACGGAGACAACAATTCATGTCCCAAGTCAAGGAATACATTTGGCATGAAGCATATCTTTTCAAGGTTGGTGCGGATCAAGTTCTTAGACTATGTATACCAAAGACCGAAGTGCAAGAGATTTTGAAACATGCTCATTCGTCGGCATGTGGGGGCGTTTTAGTGGCTCTAAAACGAGGTATAAGTTTCTTACATGGAGGTTTTATTGACTAACACTTTTTAAGGATTCCAATGAATACGCACGACATTGCCTAAATTTTCAAAGAATGGGGGGAAACAAAAAAAGGAATGAAATGCCTTTAGAACCCATCTTGTTGGTCGATATTTTTTTATGTTTGTGGCATAGACTTCATGGGCATGTTTCGAACTCATGTGGATATTTGTACATTCTCATTGCGGTTGATTATGTGTCAAAGTGGGCTAAAGCGGACACAACACGAACTAATGATCACTCTATGGTTGCAAGTTTATACAGTCAATCATTTTCTCAAGATTTGGAATCCCACGAGTAATTATAAGAGATGGTGGATCGCACTTCAAGAACTTCACGTTTGGCAAGTTCTTAAAATGCTATGGTGTCAATCATCGAATTGCAACTCCCTATCATCCTCAAACGAGTAACCAAGTCAAAGTTTCCAATAGACAAACTAAGGAAATTTTAATGAACACAGTTAGGTTCGATAGGAAAGATTGGTCGGTCAAAATTGGATGATGCATTGTGGGTGTATCGCACAGCCTACATGATAACGATTGGTACCACTCATTATCGGTTGGTGTATAGGAAGGGTTGTCATTTCCAATGGAGTTGGCTCACCGGGCGCTATGTGCGATTAAGAATGTGAATATGGACTAAAATGAAGCCTGTGAGTTGAGGAAATTGAAGTTAAGTGAGTTAGAAGAAATCCGGGATGGAGCTTATGAATATGCCTTTACTTACAAAGACAAACTAAAGAGGGTGCATGATGACAAACTAAAGTGATACATTGTGGTTGTGGATGGTAGATAAGGTCTTCAAATATGTGATTTTGAAGTTAAAATGTTGAATATCAAGTGTTTATTTGTGTTTTGAGGCTTTAGTGAATTGAATAAATTGTTGAATATCCACAACCATAGAAACAAGCAAGTGTGGGGATGTACCGACTGAATAAACTTGGTTTTTTTTGGGTGATTCATGTGTGTAGATGGGTAGAACCGTAGGAAAAGGAAAGAGGAAAGCCACATCTTCTAGTGGTCAAGCGGGTCAAGAAAAGAGGCAAAGAATGCAAGAGGAGAAAGAGCAAGAGAGAGTGCAGATTCCAAAAACAATTTGAAGAGGCGGGGTGTTGTCAAGCTATCACTTACAATTGCAACCCAAATTGTTTAGAGATAAGTTGAGAACGTTGCAAAAGAGGAGTGACACATTTACACTACAACAAAAAGGTCTTTTTAGGACCTTTTGTGTGGGACACTTGTAAAATAGGGTCCTAAAATCTATTTATTAGGACAAATGAATATTTGGGGTCCTTTTACAATGTACGCCATAGAACCGGTGTCCTAAAAAGTTATTTAATAAGATGGATGATTCTTTAGGGTCTTATTATCATATAACATAATAAGACACTTAAAATCTAAATCCTAATATAGTAACCTATAAGATATGTAGTTGTTGATGTCTCATTATGTAGTAATGTAATAGGACATTTTACACTATGGTCTTATCACTTTAACCTTTATAAGATGCTTAATCAATGTGGTGCTATTATAATACACTTTAATAGGAAATTTGATATTTGAGTCATAAAACATTTGTTTTATAGGACGCTTATTCGCAAGAGTTTTGCTATAACATAACTTGACACGACACTTCACACTTAAGTCTTATAACTTTAACCTTTCACTACAAATAAAATGTCATTTAGTGACACACGTTTTTAATGGCATTTAGATTTTGTGCCACTATTTTAGGTATTAACGGCTCTTTGGGCACGCTAAATTTGCACGAGAAACACTTTAGTGGACTTACATTTGTGCCCTGAAATTTATGTTTTAATGGCAATTTATGTATGACATAATTGTTTGACACACACTTTTAGCGACATTAAGTATTTTTATCACTAAAATTTAAGTATTTACTAACACTTTGCTTGTGTCATACTTTCTTGACAATGTTTATGGTGGCACCTAAAATTTCACTACTAGAATAAGCATTATAATTTATCATATATAAAACTAAGAAATAACGTTGTAAACAATGTATGACATTTATCACCTTAAATTAGATAACAAGAGCAGGGTCATCCCTAAATAAATCTAAATCCAACAACCAATCTTCCAAATTATATGAATTAAATTATATATATATATATATAAATATATATATATATATATATATATATATATATAGTGATAGGATAATGAGAGAACTCCATTTTATAGAGAGAACTAGAGAACTAATAATAAAGTATTTTTAATTTAACTAAAAAAATATTTTAAAATTTTTTTTTCTTTCATCCTTCTTATATGTTGTTATTCTTCACCCCCAAAAAAAAAATAAAAAAAATTAACGAGTAATGCATATATGCAATACACAGACTTTTTTTATAATGCATATGTACAATAGTGTGCATTTTGATATTTGAAATAGTGTTGAATATCATATATATAGTTGTTTGTATTGTTTATTTGCAATAGTGTTATATTATATACAAAAATTTAAAAAAAAATCGATATAGTGCATATGTGCATTAGTGTTGTATTACATATATGCGATAATGTGTTTTGCATACAATTATTAGTGTCGTATTTGCATATATTCAATTGTGTGTATTGGATAATGCAATTTTGTTGTATTATATGCAATAAAACACTATTGTATATATGCAATATGCATTAGTGCACATATGCACTACAGTACTACACCGACAAGTTTTTTTTTTTTTTAGTATCAATATCATGTTATTAGAATGAGGAAAGAAAAAAAATCACAAAATAATTTTTTTTTAAAATAGTTAAAAATAATTCTTTACTAGTTCTCTCTTTAAGAGGAGTTCTCTCTAGATACCAACCCTATATATATATATATTTATATATATATATATATATGGGATGGATCTTGCGAGAAGTGATATTACAGCGAGAAGTGCGATAAGTGAATGTGTAAATGCATTAATCCTTAATTTTTCGCTCCCTTGCTTATGATATTACCTACATGTATGTAGGTTGGTTGTATTTATGTCTTAATACACATTCAAACCTTCCTATACATATACAAATGTACCGAGCCACATTGAAACCTACGTACCTACACACATACAAACATACATACACATTTACTAACATACGTACCTACACACGTAATTACGCACCTACACAACACACCTACACAAAAAAATTGAAGTGAATTAAGGATAAATGTAGTTACACCTTCACTTCTCGTACTTTTCGCTGTAAAAAAACTTCTGAAATGATCCGATGCCTATATATATATATATATTTATATATATATAGCTATATATATAGTTGCCTATCATAAAATCCTACATGTCGCTCTCGCATCGCTCCCCACCCCTTTTAAAACTACAAGATTGCTTGATTTCGAAATAGAGACCTCTCATTGATTTAGCCTTATAAATCTCACGGGTAACGGGTTTCACCATCGGATCTTCCAAACCTGGATATCAAATAACCTGTTTCTTCGTTATCATTTATTTAGCTTATAAAACCCGTGGGTTAAATGGTCACCATACCTAGATACCAATCGTGAAATCCCAATTAAATCTCTTTGATCGGTTCATTCTCAAACTTTCGATTACTTCTATCACCATCGTCTCCCTAGAATATTGAAACACTAATGGCGATTCTCTTTCATCATCTATGGCGATTCAAACTCCTGCTTTTTGATTTGCATGCCTCCTTCCCAATCCAAAGTATGTTCGTCTGTTATTCGTATTTCGTTTAATTGTACATAAACTCTAATTGGATTTGATTTTTCGCGTAACAACAATATTGAGACTGTTTAGAATTTATATGTGTGTTGTTTGACAGCTTCAATGATGTCTTTTATCTGGTATTTGATTTCGTGTATGATATAAAACCTAAATTCGTTTCAGAGACTTTCATGTGAATTATGTTGTATTTGAAATTATTTACAAACGAATTAGTTTGACTAAATTAAGAACATTGATTTTAATATGATAGTTTTCTTCATGGGCAAGTTCTGATCGTTGGTTAATGGGATGGTGAGTAGATGGTCTTATTAGTTTCTGGTTTGCGAAAAATGAATATATATTTTTATGAAGAAATGCTTTCAACTTTTTTTATGTTTGGGAATCTTCACTTTTAAAATTATTTTAAAAGTTATGGTTTAGTTCGTAGACTTGAATTGTTTGCCAGCCACGTTTACCTTACATTCTCAGTACTCTGGATGACTTTAATGTGTTTTAAGTTGTGTGATCAATTGTGATATATCATATTAGCAGTTCATTTTATCCATTGTTAGGCTTATGCTCATCTAAGTTTTTTTAGACAATTTTGGTTAAAACTCATTGCGAGGTTATCAAGACTAGCACACTTTAGATGTTGTCTTTGAAATCATGAATTAACATATACTGTGCCACTGGTCCATGTTATTTTACTAAGAAATCAAGATTTGATGTGCATTTTACTGGATTCTTTCTTCTTTTTGAGTCCAGTAACATGGTTCTTTAATGATATTTTTTATTTTACTTTTTTCAGGTCTGGAATCATTTGGTTATTTGTGAAGGAAAGAAAAAAGAAACAAGTAATGAACAAATTATAAGTATAAATTTTTTTTTGCATTAAATTAGATTATGTACTTACAATTTTTAATTTTTTGGCATTTTTTCAAGAACACTTTTAGCGAGTTGGTGAATAATCTAGGAGCGCTAATGATTCTTGAAAAGGGACATCAGATGGGGACATGGAGATTTCTTTTAAGTACAAAACTTTAAAACTAGAAGCACCTGTTTCACTATTTCTTATTATGGAGGAGAGGTAATCTTGAAACTGATATAACAGTTTTGGAGCTCCGTGCCTACTATGTTTTAAATACATAATATTTTATGTATTGGTCATTTTACACTGTTTTTGGCACCTCCAGATTCCCTAAATGCTGAATGGTGAAATCTCATGCGTTGACCTGTTTTAGTCATATTTTTCTTGGTCATGGGACTCGCCAAACCCAGGTAGCTCTTAAATAGATCCCCTTTGTTATTAGTGAAACTAAAAAATCATTCGGTTTCCCATTACGTCTTACCATTCCAAACCTTAAGGTCTCCTCTTCTGTCCAAACCTCTACCAATTTCAAAGGTAAATCTTGTGAATTTATTTGTTAATTTGCGTAATTCATCGTAGATTTAATATTATTTGCTCAAATTTGATTGTTGTTTATGTTCCATTGGTTGAATATTTTTGTTTGCAATTGTTTAGCTACTAATAGTTTATTTCGATTGCATTTATTATGTGATGATTCTGATTGATCGTCGATTTTGTTAGGTTTCATAGTTCTTAAGCTGACTATTGCAGTTATCTGTTCACATTTATCACTATCATGTGTTTTTGGGATTTTGTTATAAAATTCTAGGGTTTCTATATGTCGTAGTGATTTTGTTCAGAATGGTGGATTATGTGTGTATCAATCATTTTGTGATTGATTTATATTATAGATACGTGTTTGTTGAGATGTTCGGAAAATTGACCCATTGTAGCATTTGATTAAATTTGTCAATACTTTCGTAAATGTGTAGTGATTGTTGATTGTTATATGTTAAATGATACTAAACTTTTGGATGGTAAATAGCAGAGTGAGTGACGAGGGCAAGGTGCCAACTTGAAGCAATGACGGTGTTTTTAATCAGAGTCAAAGTTTCCAAATGGGATTTTGAGTCTTCGAGTTGGAGGTACTGAAGAATCTGTATCTCGGTCTTAACTAGGAAGCAGAGAGATTTCTGACAATCATCATCCTCGTGATAGTGGGTCAATTGTTTGTTTATGTTCCATCTAAATCAACTAGTTGATCGTTCTTACAGTTTCGAATAATAATTGATTAAACAACTTGTGTTTTTTATTGCATTTTAATATAATATATTAATACGAGATTGGGGTTTAAATTTTTTTTTTCTTCATTTCATATGTTCAGATTGGTAGTGGAAAAACATATACAATGATTGGTGAGATAAGTCAACGGATGGCAAATTTGTTGATTACTGTTAAGCCTCTTGAAATTATCCTTCATCTTCCCCTTCTTGCTGAAGATAAGGTATATTACATTTTTCATGATATGATGTGTATTTAATTATTGCATACATAGATTTCAATTAGTTCATTTTCTCTCATCATATTTTTTTTATCAGTGGGTACCGAATAGTATTTTAGAACTATTATTGTTTGAGTTAAGTGATGATAAAAATCATGATTTTTGTTGTTTCTTAGATTATAGTAATGATGTAAAAATCAAGAATTTTTGTGGCTAAAGTTGTTTTAAATTTTTAGCATTAGATTAAAGTGATGAAATAAATAAAAATTCTTGATGCTATTATGTTAGAATAATGAAAAGATCAAGAATTGAAGAATTTTAGTGGGTATCAATCAATTGTCTTCATTTTTAGCTTTGTATTATAACAATGAATAAAAGCCATGAATCTTGATTTTGTTAAAGTATTTAGTAATTTATTATGTAATAGTCAGAAATTAATATGCTTAAAAATCAAGAATCTTTAATTTAAATCCAAAAAGTGGTTCTTCATATGATAATGTTAAAGATTTTAGATTCTAACCATATACGACTAGATTATATAACACCCTCATTTTCTTTGAAGTTTCAAGCAAGAAAGTTGCAGGAAAAAATACTAACAGCAAGAGCAGCCGATCAGATAGTGCTTTCACATGCATTGTTGAAGGTCGTTAGGAGAAACATTTTTTGACACACCTTAGATTAGGAAGGTTAAATTTTGGTAGACCTTGCTGCTTTTGAAAGGAAACTTCACATTATGCATTTGTCTTTTGCTCCCTGCTTCTGATTCTGACTTTACAAAATTTAATATGTGATATAGGTAGAGAAGTTCTGGAGCAACAGAACGGTTGAAGGAGGCATCCTATATAAACAAATCACCATAAACTCTTGGGTAGGTGCATCATATTCTTTCTCAGTCAACACTCCACTTGTACTGCTCTTGGAGAAGACTCGAATCATTTTTATCTTTGATTAAACATATATCTAGAAGACATTCTGAACATTTGGTTTCACATAACAAAATGAAGTAAAAAATAAATGGTCTAAAACATCAGCTTGCATTTCAATTCTTTAAAGGGGCAGTTTGGTGGTGACGAAATTTTATTGCTTCTTGATGTTAATTGTGTTGCTAATTGAGATTTATTTCATAAATTGAAATGGGTCAAATTTGATGATTCCAAAGCCATTCTTAATTCTACCAATCCTTCTGATGCCCCGAAGACAACCATAAAGCAGGTGACTTTTTGGATCAACCATAATAATTGACATCCTTAAACTTAATAGTTGACATCCTTGACCCTGATTAGATGGCTTAGAATCATCTTTTTGTTGGTGCTTTATTTTGCAATTTATTCTACTTTTGTTTTATCTATTGACAATATATAAGAGACATTGTTGCGGCTTTTGTTACGGGAATGTAATTATGCCAAATTGTATTGCAAAGCTCATTATTTCTATTCGCGAGGGTGGTATGATACAACTTATATTCACGTTTTATATGTGATTACCTTATAATTTTTCATGGTGCATGACCGGCAGGTTCACAAGAGCTCATCACTAGGTACTAATATCTGTTTTCATATTGTAGAATGTCTATTGATGCTTTTTTCATATTATTTTTTCTATAAAATGTTAGCCTGCTATTGTAAAACCTTTTTTTTTGTGAAATGATTTTTGAACCATAATGACTCGAGTTTAATATATAACCTTTTGTTGAAAACTATAATCTAGGTTGGAGATGAAGTTTTCCTCAAAAATATTCTAAACCATACAGAGCCTGTAGCAAGAGGATGGGTGAAGAGCTTGGACCTAAATGAGCTAGTTAGTGGTACAGAGATTGGACCAAAATTGTGTGAGAAAAATGTTCAAGTACCAATAAAAATAGATGAAAAGTTGGTGAGACCATATGGGTTATTTTCCACAATTCAAGATTGTATTGGCGCATCCATCGCATGGCCTTGTCCATTCATCTAGGTATGTATTTGTTAAACTTGTGATACGGATAATTTTAATAACATGGAACTTAATGCATATACATGGATGGTTTATTTGTAGGTAGTCCGTGAGGATTGAGGATGTATATACATGATGACTCGGGATTTTATGGTGCTGTTTTCTTTTATTGCTTTTATTTTTTTTTGTTTTTGTTGAATGTTACAAGAGTTTATGTTGGATAATGCTATAACTTATTTATATATTTTTTTTGTTATAATGAAGTTTTGTTTCTTTCAATATTTAGATGTCCATAACCATATAGCAAAATTGTGTGTGTGAACGTTTAAGAAATGGTTGTATAATATGATTTGTTAGGACTTCTAATTTTTGTCTAAAACGTTAGAACATTGTAAAAGTGTCATAATATGTTTTGTTATGACGTTTAAGTTGTTCATAGATATATTATGCGACCATAAATTGTAGTTTCATAATCTTGTTTGGGATATTAGGACCCTTTTCTTGGCACTATGATGTTCCATCATCAGGTACCTATAAATTAATTTTTAAGGACACTTGTATGTGTATCAAAAGTTTACAATTAGGTAAGAACATGTCAAAACATAGTAAAAATGTTCTAATATGTTTTTATTGGGACGATTTTTGGGTTGTTAATAGACATATTATGCACCATAAAATAGGTTTCATAATCTTATTTGGGATATCAGGACGCTTTTTGAGTTCCGAGACTTATTACGACCCCCTACATGCAATGTTTTTCTCATTGGTCCTATTAAATAAAAGGTCCTAAAAAATAGCATTTTAGGACGCTTTTGTTCGTACTAAAAAGCCCTTTTGTTGTAGTGTTATGTGTGAAAAAGAAGTAAACGATCCCAGTTTTGAAGCATTTGGTGTGTTTGACAAGTTTGAAGCATTAGGTTGTGAGACAGCTCTAAAGTGCATGTTATGATGAGGAACGAAACACATTGTTTGATAGGGAAATTGAAGAGTGGGTATCAACTGTGAGGTTTCCACCGTTTAGAATGTCCACCGACATGAAATTGATTGGCATGATGGGTGGAAACCAGGTGATGATGACCTTTGACACCTTAAACCAGATTGCCCAATTCGATAGCAAGCCTGATCGAATGCACGTGTACCCAACTGTGAAATATTTGTATGATGAACCTGACAAACACCCTCAATGGCATACTATGTTAAAGAAAGTCCTCAAAGGTGGCAAGGGTTTGAGTTCATCGATAAGGAGGTCTGATTTGAAATTTGAAGCAAAGTAGTTGCAATTTCGGTTGTGAGGAATAGTGAAATACCAATTTTGTATGCGCTGATGCGTGGGAAACCACTGGTTTCCTTCCGTTACTTGGTAATTAATAATATATATATATTAGACGAGAAAGTAACAAGTGGAAATTAATACCGCATTGTCGATTGATCACAACGATACTAAAGTTGCACGGGCCTATTCAAGAAGATGTCGTAGGGAGGACAAAAACTTTTAACGCACACAGATTGGGAGATTTGGGGTCGGGTTGGACATACACGAAAGATGATGACATCACCAAGTTAAGACAGATAATGTGAGATGGAGAGTGTTGAGAGAAGATGTGGAAGTCAAATTGGATGAGGAAGATGAAGAAGAAGAAGAAGCGAGTGAACCGGAGGATGGACACGGGGGTGTTGGTAGTTCCCAATAAGGTGGTTGGTATTATTAGGCACACATGGGGTCAATAGATGAGGTAATAGAAAGGCATAGGCCCGCAACTTACATCAACTGGTCGAAAGAGTCTCGGGCCCTTTTTGATCATCTAAATTTTATGGAGGAGAATGCCGAACGTGTGGAAAAGAGAGACACGATCATTTGGAAGCAAGGAATCACGCTCAAGCTTTTGTGCGAGAACAAGAAATAAATATGTGTTATCTAGATGATCGGATCCAAAGAACGCATGAGCAATGGCACACGGGTGAGCCAGTTGTACCAGATCCACCAAGCGTGGACTACACGACCTTACCACATTTTGACGGTTTTATGCGTTATCCCGAACCACCTCTACATCATTCGATGTTGGTGGACCCAATGCAAGGAATGGCACCACCACTTGCAGGGGAAGTCAGTAGCAGTGGCAGTGGGACGTTTAATTTCGGTGAATTTTCGGACTTCATGATGTCCATTTTTGGGCTACCCCATCCATTATATTATTGAGGAGAACCGTCAATCCAGGTGAACTCCATTTTGTATATTATTTGTATAGTATATTTATATTTTGTTGGTTTTTATATTTGGATGGATGGGAGGAGGATGATACACTTGTTGATTGAGTGTTTAGGGTTATGTAAGGAAGTAGAGTTTTTAATTAGTAGTGCCTTTGTTTTTTATTCACCACAAATCATTCATTGGGGACAATGTACCTTAAGTGTGAGGATAGGAGATTGTTTCATTGAAAAAAAAAATAAACCTAAAAGAAAACCAGAACGTGGTAAGATGGTGGGGTAAGGTATGGGTCCCTTTTCATGGTCATAATTCCCTAACGATCATGTTTGCCTAGTTGTTTTAGAAACGAGGATGTTTAGTATTCTATTCAAGGTTAGCTGCTTTTGGTAAAATAACCTACATATCATGTTCGTTTACACTTTTGTGTTAAGAAGAGTGAAGAATGGTGAGAAATTTGATATTCTCTGTAAGAAATTGTGTGATCAATGCATTTCAAGACCTTAGCAATACTTAAATGCAAAAATTATAGAAGCAATTAGGTTAAAGCCTCATCTGGTTGAGTGAGAGTGCGGGAATTGGGGGTTGGGCCTCATACAATAAACATATGAGTGTGTTTAATGAAAGGGACAGGGGGTTGGTTCCTTTAGAAACCATTATTGGGCTTATTTATTTTTTTTATCAATCAATCCCGTTGTTACATTTGTGAGATGATCCAGCTTAGTAAGTTATGCCTTGTAATTTTGTTTGTTTTAGTTTGTAGTTAATATGATGTATGTCTTATTTGTTTAGTTAATAAAATATTTGAGTTTCATTATTCAAAGTATCAACTTAAAAAAAAAGTTAGTGGTGTGTATAGCTGTTTATTTTATTGTTATGTTTACATAGTTTGTATGTATTAAGCCGGATCGGATCTCCTAAGTTACTTTCAGTATTTCAATTCCGTACCCTTACACCTAGCCCCGTAAAGTCCTCTTGATTGCATTTGTGTCAAAGAATTTATATTGGTGGAGATTTGACGGTACTACAAGCGTATGCGAGGAGAATTGGTTAGGATTGAATATATGTGAATGATCACCGAAAAGAGCGTTAACATGAGAAAGTGTGCTAAGTGTGGGTAAAAACTGAAATCTTGTTAGGTTTGATTAGAATTCTACGGTTTAAATATAATATACTAGTGCAAGCCTAAAGTAAAAAAGGAACAGGGTATGACATGGGACCTTGACTAAACCGAAAATAATTGGTTTGTGTGGTTTGTTATCAAGTGAAAGTAAAGTTGTAAGTGTTGCTTGGGGGCAAGCAACGGTTAAGTGTGGGAATGTGAGAGGTGCATCGGATTATAACCAGTAATTGAACTTAAACGGTATAAAAACTTACGTAGTAAGTGTTAATTTCATGGAACTAGATAACTACGGATACATTGTCAATGGCAGATTAAAAGAAAGTTTTGGATCAACTATGGCGTGCAAGGAGGCAATCGGAGGAACCAATGTTGCTAGAGGGGCAAAATTTTCCAAATGAAAGATGCTAGAAACAGAGACTACCATGGCCCACGGACAACACCATAGGCCACGGCCAACCTAAAGCCAAAACTCCAAAACACACCATACCGTGGTGTTGCAGAGTACCATGGTCATCATCGTAGCCTACGGTGGGGACCGTAGGCTACGGTCCGTCCTGTAACTGCCATTTTTGTTCAGTTTTTAGATGACCTTTGGGTGTCTTTTCACTATTTTTCAATTAGGAACAACCAAGAGGCGATTTTGTGAGTGCAAAAAAATATTTGGGTAATTTCAATCATTCGGTTTTTGTCTTTGATTCATATGAATAATACAATTGATGTGATGATGATTCACCACACCATGAGCAGCTAATTTCATTGGTGATCATCTTGAATGTAAGGTTTATTTTGAAACAATATGTGTATGTTTGAATTTCTAGAATACTGACTTCACAATGTTTGTTTAGTTGTTATGGTGTTTGTATATTTTATTGTAAATTGTTGCTTGTGTTTGATTGTGGTCTATACCACACGTTCTTGGTGCCATTGGCAACGAGATATCACGGGAGTTATTAGGGTTGGATATTAGTTAATTGGTCATTGGGTAACAAATTCATGTTATAGAAATCCGAGTACTTAGTTCCCTTTTGTCAGAAACAAGTATTAAAGCATGAGCTATTGTAACGATTCCGACGAAACCAGGTATACCCTAACCGGTAGACAATAGTTACGTTATATTTAATGTCGGGTACATGAATTACCATAGTAATTATACGAGAATACATGGTTCACTGTATTGATTGTACGTGAATATATAAGTCATCGTATTGAATATGCGATTAATCGATCGATAGTTATTGAAACCCGAACGAATCGAGGGTTCAATTATAGACGATATCTATAATATTTAGTGATTTTACGAAGCATTAATGCTTCGGGATAAGTAAAGTACGGCACAGAAAAAAAAAAGAATTTTCGATTTAATGGTACGCCGGTACGCTAAACGAAACCTTCAATACCAAACCGAGCAAGAGACGATCGATCAAGCCGAAAAAGATGCGCAATTATTAATAATATGATGTTTTAAGTTAATAAATGTCATGGTTTAAGTTTTTAAAGTTTTTAAATCGGTTTTATATAAATTTCATCTTTTAAGCCGAAAACGACCGTCTCGTTTTAAGCCGAATTAAACATTTAACCGAAAAACGAACTGAACCAGATTATCCAAAACATTATCCGGATTTCCAAAATCTGAACATGTGGCTAGAAATGGAGAGGTGGGTCCCACCCCACCCCCCTTGATGTTCCGATCGGAATGGGGTATTATCCCCTAGCCTCTCATTTCTTTTTTTTACATCAAACCATCCAAGTTCTTCAATTCTCTCCACATTTCCACTCAAAAACCCGAGTTTGTAGCAAGAAAACCGAGGTAAAAAGTCGAGTATTTATGTTTCCATCTTCGTTTCTTGAGTTTATTTGCAAGAAAATGAGGTTTCAAAGATGAAAACCGATTCTCGCATGATCAAGTGATGTATACGGGTTATACAAGGGATCTTGGTCCAAGAAAGGAGTTAAACGAACCAAAAACGAATTTTTACGGTTTGAACTTTAGTTTTGGAAACAATAACCGAAACTATAGTGTAAGAGGCTTGATTGTGAGTGCAACTTGCTTGGTATTGTGGTATGTTGGTTGTAGGTTCTGTATTTAGTGGTAGTAGATAAGGCGGAAAGACGAGTTTGTAGCTTGTAGTGGCGGAAAACAAAAGGTATATTCGGTTTATGTTCGGTTATGGATTTTTGGACAGATTGTGGATGGTTTAGAGTTAGGTCATGAAATTTTACAAAGGTGTTAAATACATGAAAATAAGAGTTATGTGAAATTTTGGTAATTTTAGGATAAAGGATGAATATTTGGTGAATTTAATGCACGGTTTTGGCTAAAAATGGTGAAAAATAGTTAAACATCATGAAAAATTCTGGACGACTCCAGATAAGCTTTTTATAACATGTAAAAGTCACACACAAAATTTTAGGTCCGTTGGAGAAGTCTAAGTAGGCCTTCCGGTTAAACGAGTTCTAGGGTTTTCTAGCTCGGTTTTAGTGAAAATGGCATGTAATAAGAGATTTTGGTTCTGGAAAAATTTCAGGGGACTAGGTGGATGGCAGGGGTCATCCAGTAAAAATTTGGGATTTTTCTAAGGTTGTTTGGTATTTACGACATATTTAGTGTTTAAATGGCGTTTAAAATTAGATAAATAAATTTTAAATATAAAAATTAATTCTGGAAATATTTTTATAAAATTCCCCACTGTCAAAAAGTGATTTGTGCAAAATTTGAAGATCCAAGACAAAACGGATAATTATTTGTGCTAAAAAGAAAATAAAAACAAACTTTTAAGGTTTAAAACGCGTAAACCGGTAAAGTTCGCCTAAACGAGCTGACCGGTGTATAAAAACCCTAAAAATGAACTATTTTCATATAATTGAGTTAAACAAGTAAAAATAAATCATCCGAAAATAATTCGGATGATTTGAGTAATTATGTCCGATTTAACAGTTTCCGGTGCACTAAAGACGGAAACGGGTCCCGCGGCCAATCGGGGCATCTAAACTGAGCTCTAATGTCACAACTTTAATTAAATTATCAGTCAACAGCTATTTTTGGGTCGTGTGTGACCAAACTCATTTCTTGAAACGTAAAAACGGATAACCGTGATAGGCACGCAAAACGGGGAAAACAAACTAATAGTAATTTGACTACTGAACTCTAAACGATATCACAATCTGAGTCCGGAGAAGTGTTTCTGGGTTAACATTGCCCCCGGAACGGGTACAGTACTGGGTTAACAGTGTCCCCAGATGTACCGGTTAACACGGTTAAAGTTATATTAATAGTAATTGTATAGTAACGATCATAGGGATCATATTACAGATTGGACGTGTTAACTGATAATGACTGTTGTTACCTGCTTGCATGTGCTAAGGTGAGTTTCACGAGCCCCTTTTTCTGAATTGTTTTTAAATATTTTCCCGGGGCGGAAAGCATGTTACTATTGAAATGTTTAAGTACATACTGAACGCATGGATTTGCTTGTATTTATATATATTTTATTGTACGGGAATCGTACGGAAATGTACTAAGATGGTAATTGTCTGAGTTGCTAACATTGTAAGGCCCCGCAACACGAGTGATTAGCTAAAAGCCGGTAGAGTGTGAATAGTACTATTGGTCTGACAAACCCAACTGGTCCGGCATGGATTTGCTGATATTTCCCAGCCAGTTGCACATGTCTATTTTGTTGTTATTTATTTTGCTATGTAATGTTAGACATAGCGGTTTGGGGCAGGTCCGTGGGCGGAGTATGCCATGGGGGATGTGTGTGGATAGTCAGAGGTTTCACTTGTGGGCTCATCATAATTACATCGATAATATTATATTTTGATAATGATTTATCATGGTTTACTCGAATTGTGAAACTCACCAACTATTCGTAGTTGACCCGTTTTCTCACATGCTTTTCAGGTACGAATAAGATGAAGTATTTGCTTACGTGCTAAGTGTTTGATGCGTGTCAGATTTGCGTGCGGGATGTTATGATACATTATGTTAAATAGAATTATGTATCGTATTGTATGATGTGTGTATAACCTAGACGGTAATGAAATATGAGATAATGTAATTTGAAGTATATTAATGTATTCCGTTTTCTTTATAAACAATGTGGTTGATGTCAGAGGTGTCTGTTGCATCCCGTTTACGTTTCCCGCTACGGTTACGGGGTGTTATAGAAGTTGGTATCAGAGCCATTGGTTATAAAGAATTAGGATGTCTTTAAAAGATACCTAAAATATAACCAGTAGCTCAAGTATTATAGGATTTGAATATCAACTAATAATATATGGTGACGAGTATCGGGATGAACTCGGTCGGACAAAGTGAGTTATTATGGTCCGGAATATAATAACAGACTTCTTCTGCTCGAGGGAATTCAGGGGAAGTCACTGGGTACATTAATAGGTAAAAATGGCAACATATGTGTAAAGTATATAATATTATTTATACGTGCTAATGTGTATATATATATATGTACATATCTTGTGGGTACATGTATTGAGAAATAGGACCCGGATAAGGAACCGGGGGATGAAATAATAAAGGTACTGAGGATGATGAAATTTCTAGAGCATCGGTTGATGATAAGTCTGACATATCGGGCCATAGTTATGATAGTACCAAGTTAGATCTCCCGTTTGACAGTAACCAGAAATATCTAGTAAACCGTCACTCCCAACCAAAATTGATAAATCCCTTACCCCCTACCAACACCGGTACCGTATATCTTAATAACCCCCTATGTTCACCCCGAACCGCCGACCCTCACGTACGGACGGACCTGTACCTGAACCCATCCTTATTCCATTAAGGTAAAATATATATATATAATAAATTTGATAATAAATGAGCAGATAAAAATAATATATAGAAATATATATGTGTATTTTCTCACTCTCAAACATATGAGACATACCACCTCCAGATCGAGAATTACCTATTTTAGCGAACCTAGAACGCCTGAGGACATTGACTGAGCAAGTGATAGAGTTTCCCATAATAGTAATTGATAATATTTGAAGGCAACATGGGTTGCGCGATTACCTTGAACCTTGCAACTCCCTATGTTATCCTTACATCCGCTAGGTGCCTATACCCATGTATACTCGAATAGAATGATTACATATACACAAAGAGGTGTTGGAATCACTATAGCATAGTTGGTTGTTCGTTCGTAGGTGGTATACCGTGTATGCCGGGTATACAAATAGACACGGATATTATAACTCCGTGGTACGTAATCGTTTGGTGCTCACGGTGAGCATGTATCGGTTATGCTGACATGCAGAAGGATATTGAAATCAAGCATATTGAACATTAATCTTTGTTGAGAAAGATCTATATGTCCAGTTGGTGACAAGGGTTATGAAGCATATTTAAACGTTAACACGACGTCAGGTTATGTCCATATGTTATTATATTTGTGGGACATATATACTAGATACTGGTATGTGTAATATGTATGATAATATTTGGTGTGTATGTGTACCTGCTGTTTTGATTGAGCTGGTAACGAGTTATACGGTGAGATTAGTATTGATTACTGCGTACGGAATGGGTACGGCAGAATGACATAAAAAGAGTAACTCCAATGATGGAGACTGATATGATTCAGTTGATTGCTCAAAGATAGCAGATGATGATACCGAATGTTGTATCACAGATCACTGCTAGTGTTGGTGCAAATGTGATCGCAGGATTATAGATCGAGCAATCACATGAATATGAATATTTCAATTCTTAGTGGTATTACTAAGAGTGATAATGTCCACCGAATACTATTATGACTACAAGTATTAGTTATAAACTAAACATGAATAGTAGTCGTAATGAATTAAATCCGGTATGAAGGATATGTTTGTTGGTTGTGTTAAGGAAATTATTAATAGTTTACTGATGGTAAAGGGAGGAATAGATTAGCGAATGGATAGAAAAGATCGAAATGGTTAAGGATATTGGTAAGAGACTAGAACGTTGTGTAGTGAAATATGCTACAGATATGTTGGTAGATTATGTTGTATCGTGATGGAACACGATGGTACAAAAATTATAGTTAGAAAATTATTACTCAGATGATATGGTTAGAACTTAAAATTCTTGTGCTAGAGCACTTTTATTCGAGTAATTAAGTTCAGAGATTGGAAACTGAGCTATGGAAGATAGAAATGTTGTGTGCTGATCACTTAGAACACGCTAATTCGTTTGAAGGAAATGTCATGTCTGGTAACATGGCTAATTACTCCTGAAACTAAGCGAAGTGAGCGCTATATTGGGGACTATCTCCATCGATAAGGAGTATAGTTAATCCTGTAAAATATACAACCTTTGGAAGGGTTGTGTCACAAGCCGGCATTGATATATTTGACTCTATGGAAAGCGGACTGGAAGGACCGTTAGGTGAGACGTCGAGTGTTAAAGAAGAAGAAATGATAAAGGTATAGTGCAAGATAGGCTTTTGAATAAGTAGGTATGTCCTACAACCCAGAATTATACTAAGACTAGTTCTGGTGTGAAAACATGAACTGCATGAAGGGTCCTTCCCTAAATGTGGAAAATATGGTTATCGGCAGAAAGAAGAATGTCGAGTGATAGTAGGCCACAGGTGTGGTAAAGATGGACGTAATGCCCCAATTGTAGAACCAATTAAAGCCATGTGAACCCGGCAACCCCAACCCCATTCGTGTACAACCACTCCGAACCCCAACAGCTTCAATAACAAT